>NW_017731475.1:903833-952274 GCF_001890085.2 Hipposideros armiger
GCTGTTCCCATCCCCCAATTCCCCAATTAAAAAAAAAAATCTTAAACTTTAAAAAAAAAATGATTATATACAAAATCTATTGATTTTAAAAATTGTGATGTTTACATGAGATTATCTCCTTGTTTTTAGGAAATACATACTGAATTATTTAGAGGTGAATAGACATTATGTTTGCAACTCACTCTCAGTTGGTTCAGAAAAATAATAGCACGCATGTGTAGGTGTGTGTGTATATGCACAGATCCACCTTGATCAATTATAGTGCGGGCTAAGCTACCCTGGAAACAGGGGTAAAACTAAATCAGTTTCAACCTCAGGGAATGTATTGACCTCTTTAAAGAAAAATATTCTCACGGGCCTCAAAAGATATGTACAGAGACTACAGTTTCAGAAACACTGACTTAAGAAACTAAAATCTTAATAATTAGGAAAATAATTTTTTACCAAAATAAAATTTGTTTTTATTAGATTATACCCATGGACTCTATGTAAGACAAACTAGACTAGGTAACATATTGAAATCCCCTCTATTTCAATAGAAATAAAAATGCCTGTGTTTGGCATTTTATGTATACTAACTCAGAATCACCATGTAAGGTGAGTGTCATTCATTACCCCTGCTTTAAGGAAAGAAATTGTTTTCTTCCATGCTGTTTCCTAAGATCCATTGAAGTTTTAAACATAAAACGTATTTACTCATTTCATATGCTCAGCAATGCTCTAGGAAATTGAGAGTCTATAGAAAAACAGCAATAAAATCATTCTTGGATTTCAAGAATATACAATCTAAGGAAGAATTAAGAACAATATCCAAGAGAAAAGAATCAAATATTTAAGTTAATACTAGAGTATACCTTATAGACTTCTAGTGTGGTACAAGTTCAGATTTTTCCAAATTCTAAGGCACTTATAAAGTGACTCCAAATGGTACGTGAGTAGTGGCTGTACCCCGTTTTGGGCAGTTTCCTAAGTTCAGGCACAAAACTCCCATTGTTCTTTGAGAAAGCAACATGGAAATGCAGCAGTCTGGAGAAAAGGCAGACTCAGAGTCGGAGACACAATTGGACGCCTTGCCTTAGTCAAGTGCCCATCCACATCACCTCAAGTCACCTTTCAAGTAGAGCATGTCACAGATATGGCCCTGGTTCAAGATGGTGTAGGTTCAATTTCAGACTCACCAGCTGTGTCACCCTGGGCAAAATCATATCCTCTCTAAACCTCAGTTTCTTTGCTAATACAACAGAGGTGCTGATAACTACTTCATAGAGATTTTGGCAAAAATTGAATAATTGAATATATAAAACTTTTAACCCGGTAGACGGCCCATTAAACACTTAATAAATGTTATTTCCACTCACAGGCCCCTTCCAGGTTTATTAAGAAAGCTGTTGCCTAAGAAGCCCAGAGGCTTCCAAGTTCTGCATTTAGAGACTTCTCTAGGAGAAAGAAAGAGAAATTGTCTTCAGCCTCTAGATTTGGAGCCCCTTATACCCTTGATTTGGAGATCAGTCTGCTCTGGATATGCCGTGACTCAGGGAAGAAAAAGCAGAATGACCAGTGCCCTGCTTTGAGTAAGAATTGAGGCAGTCTCATCCAAAGCACTTAAACACAACCCATGCCAGCACAAATACCAACATAAAGTAATAAGGTGGCTTTGCTTTCCTTGCAATGTTTCCCTCCTCCCTACCTTCCCCACCCTCCCTTCAGCTGCAAGGTCTTCTATAAGGATTCAGTGTCCTCTGTTGCTCCCCACTGCCATTATTGTTCTATTTCAGCGTCTATCTTACTTGATTTCCTCTGGTGAAACAGGGTAAGAAGATTAAGGGGCCCTCAAGTACAATTTATTACATCCATTTCCTTGATTTTTATATATGTGGTAACAGAATCTCAGAAAGGTCAAGTGACTTGGCCCAACGTCTTTGGCAAAATGGGGTTTAGAATCCGGTTCCCAGGTCATTACTCCTCCCTCTACTGCACGCTACCTCTCTAGTAGCTCCGGCCTTTGAACTGTTTCATCTTCTACAGAAACTGGAATTCTTTCCTAATAAATGTCTTTGAACCATAGTATATTATATTCCTATGGCTGCTGTAACAAATTACTATCAATTGTATAAACAACACAAATTTATTTTCTTACATTTCTAAGCATCGCTAGGACCATGCTCCCTCTAAAGGCTCTAGAAGAGAATTCTTTTCCTTGCCTTTTCCAGGTTCTAGTAGCCACGTGTATTCCTTGGCTTGTTGCCTCTTCTTCCATCTTCAAAGCCAACAGTGTAGCATCTATCTTCTCTCTGTGGTTCTGTTTTCTTCTGCTTTCATCACTTGGCTTTCTCATCTGTGTCAAATCCCCCTCTGCCTCCTTCTTATAAGAAAACTTGTGATTGCATTTCATGTCTACCTGATAATCCAAGATACTCTTCTCATCAAGAGATCTTTTTACCTTAATCATACCTGCAAATTATCTTTTGCCAAAGATGGTAACATTCACAGGTTCCAGAAATTAGGACCTGGTTATCACTCGTTATCACTGTTATTCAGCCTACCACACATGGTAACTAATATTATGAAATGGATATAAATGGCCTCCAAAACTGTGGCCTACATGAAAACACTCAAAGGTAAATGAAAAAGGTGGGGTTAAGGAAGTTGTCAGAAAAAACGCAATACCTGGAGTATAATGAAATGTTTATAAAATATCTTTGATTTTATTTGGATCTTAGCTCAACAAACCAACTCTAAAAAGACACTTTTTAGACAATGGGAACATTTGAATGTATGCTGCATATTAGAAGATGCCAAGGAATTCTTGTTAATATTGTTAGATGTGGGGCCGCCTGAGTGGCGCGTTGGTTAAGAGCTGGCTTGGGACGCCACCTCTGAGCAGCAGGGCCACCGATTTGGATCCCACATGGGCCAGTGACACTGCCCTCTACAGTTAAGATGGTGAACAACAGCTCAACCTGGAGATGGGCCACTGTGAGTCACCCATGACAGCGTAGGCTGCAGCCTCTGCTGCAGTGGGCTGCTGTGCTACCATGAGTGGTCAGCAGCTGGTGTGAGCTGCCGTGAGCAGACATCCAATGGCTGGTGACCGATCTGCCTCAGCCAGGAATAATGCAATGATCACAATACCACCATGGGCCAGTGAAGCAACGTTATCCACAACTAAACTGAAGAACCAAAGGACAGCAGCTTGTCTGTTCCCCTTCCCCGATTCCCCAATTCTGTTTCCTCCCCCAATTCCCCAATAAAATCTTTAAAAAAAGGGGGGGGAGAGAGAGGAATAGAGTGAAAAAAAAACCTACAGAATGGGAGAAAATATTTGCATGTCATTTAACTGATGAGAGAGTAATACCAAGAATGTTTAAAGAACTTCTACAACTCAACAATGAAAATACGAACAACCCAATTCAAAAAATGGGCAAAGAACTTGAATAAATATTTCTCCAAAGAAAATATACAAATGGTCAAACCACATGTGAAAAGATGTCAACATCACTAGTCCTTAGGGAAATGTAAATGAAAACCACAATGAGGTACCACTTCATACCCATTAGAATGGCTATTTTTAAAAAAAAAAAAAGGAAAATAACAAGCGTTGACAAGGAACTGGAGAAACTGAAACTTTTTTCTTTTTTTATTTTTTTTTTACTATATTAGTTTCAGGTGTACAAAACAACATAATGATTAGACATTTACACCCCTCCCAAAGTGATAACCCCCCAAGTCTACTACCCCTCTGACATCGTATATAACTGTTACAATACCGTTGACTATATTTCTTATGCTGTACTTTATATCCCATGATTATATAGTTGACATTCAATATTATTCTACTTCAGCTTTCGGTGTATACTGCAGTGGTCAGGTACCTACACAGTCTATGAAATGATTCCCCTGATAAGTCCAGTGCCCTTCTGGCACACCACATCATCTTTACAACATTATTGAATATATCCCCCATACTGTATTTCACATCCCTGTGACTATTTTATGACTACAAATTTATACTTTCTAATCTTTTCACCTTTTCCCCCATTCCCCAAGCCCCTCTTGCACACTGCTAATGGGAAGGTAAATTGGCCCAGCCATTGTGGAAAACAGTTTTGCATTTCCTCAAAAAGCTAAAAATAGAATTACCATTTAAGCAATTCCATTTAAGTATATTCCCAAAAGAATTGATAACAGAGACTCAAACAGATACTTACACATCTATGTTCATGGAAGCATTACCCACAATAGCCAAAAGGTGGAAACAACCCAAATGTCCATCAACAGATGAATGGATCAACAAAATAAAGTATATACATACAATGAAACATTATTCAGCCTTAAAAAGGAAGGAAATTCGAACACATGCTAAAATATGAATGAAACTTGAGGATATCATGCTAAGTGCAATATACCAGTCACAAAAGGACAACTACTGCATGATTCCACTTAGATGAGGTACTTATTGAGTCTTCAGAAAAGTCATGATGTACTTTGTCTGTTTTTCAAAGACATTTATTTATATAAAGAACAAAAATCAATCAATGATATATTGCCCATTTTGTTTGATAACCTTTTGCCATCTTTCAGTGAGCTTCATAATTCCTTGTTCATAGAAGGACCTGTCTTTATTTGCAAAAAACTGAACAAGTTGCTGATTTACAGCCTCATCTGAATTGAACGTTATATCACGCAAGGAGTTTTGAAGAGAGCGAAAAAAGTGGAAGTCTGCCGGTGCAAGGTCAGGCGAGTATGGTGGGTGAGGCAACACATCCCATCCAAGCTCCAATAATTTTTGAAGGTGATCAAACTTGTGTGTGGTCTCACGTTGTCATGATGGAACACAACTCCTTTATAATTAACAAACTCTGGACGTTTCTGGATGATGGATTCGTTCAAACTGTTCAAGTGCCAACAGTACACATTCGAATTGATTGTTTGGTTCCTTGGTAGGAGCAGGGAAAAACACGACACCTTTAAAATCCCACCACACTGAGAACATAACCTTCCTCTGATGAATGTCTGCTTTCGATGTCACTTGAGGCAAATCATCACATCGGGACCATGACTGTTTGCACACCACATTGTTGTAAACAATCCACTTCTCATCACCAGCTATCAGTAGCTTCAAAAAAGGATCGTTTTCCTCACGTTTAATAAGCATATTGCAGATGTTCACAAGCGCCGTCAAATGAAATTCTTTGAGTTCACGCAGAACTCAAATATCGAGCTTGCTTACATATCCCAGCTTCTTCAGGTGGTCGTGAATGCTTAAATGATGGATGCTCAATGTTTCTGCAATCTCTTGTGTCGTGTAATATGGGTGACTCGATCAAAGCCTTTATTTTGTCATCATCAACCTCGATGGGCCTCCCTGACCGAGAAGCCTCATTGAGATCAAAATCACCAGCACAGAATTTTGTGAATGATCGTTGGCACTGACGTTCTTGTAGAGCATTGTCACCCTAAACTTTATGCAACTTTTCACAAGCTTGATGCGCATTCTTCCCTTTATGGAAGTAAAACAGTAAAATATTGCACAAATGCACAGTTTGGTCTTCCATCTTCAACTTGTTGTAAAATCTCCAAAACTCAACCAAATCGCTCAATTTTTTTTTAGAATGAAGCTATAACTGTCAGCTGTCAAATGACATAGCAATAATATAGATGCGAATGACTCTAGTACTTCCAAAAATGAACTAGTGCCATCTGTCACAAACATGCGTCATGACTCTCCTGAAGAACCAATACAATAGTCAAATTCATAGAGACAGAAAGTAGAATGGTGGTTGCCAGGGGTTGGGTAGGGTGGAATAGGGAGTGATTATTTAATGGCTACAGAGTTTCTATTTGAGAAGATGAAAAAGTTCTGGAGATGGATGGTTGTGATGGTTGCACAACATTATGGATATACTTAATGTCACTGAATTGAACTCTTACAATGGTCAAAATTCAGAAGAATACAAACACTATATGATATCACATATATGGAATCTAAAATAGTCCAACTCGTACCAAGTATTCTACTCTAGTTACCAGTTGGTAGGTGGGAAGAATGGGAGATATTGGTCAAAGGTTACAAAGTTCCAGTTACAAGTTGAATCCGTTTTGGGGATCTAATGTACATCATGATTACTATGGTCAATAATACTGTATTATACACTTGAAAGTTGCTAAGCGAGTAGATCTTAAATGTTCTTACCACAAAAAAGAAATGGTAATTATGTGACCTGATGGGGTGTTAGCTAACACTACAGTGGTAATCATTTCCCAATATATAAGTGTATTAAGTCAACATGTTGTACACCTTACACAATGTTATATCTCCATTTGAAAAAGATAGATTTCTAGAAGCAGAATTACTGGGGTAAGGAGTATGAACATTTTAAAGGATTTTGGTAAATGTTGCTTAATCATCTTTCAGAAAGTTGAGCCAAGTTCCTGACCAGCTTTGAGTAATATCTCCCTCCTTTATTTTGTCAACTGTTTCTAATTTGATAGGTCAAAATGGTATCTCATTGTTATTTTAATTTTAATGTTATCTTTGATTATTAAAGAGATATTAAAATTTTCTCAGTAAAATAAATCCCTGGAATCCTTAAAAAATGGTCCAAAACTTTATGTTATGGTAATTTTAAAATGGTCATTTTTATGTTATGTGTATTTTATCACAATAAAAATAATACATTCATTTCTTAAGGCCCTTGTGCAACATCTCTGTTGTCCTACATGAAGCCCAGCAATGCCAGATAGTAGGTACCAAAAAAATATTTACTTAATAATTAATCAGCTGATATGTTTCTCAGTTTCATGATATTGTTTTTGCATTCACAGAAAAGAGAAAAGAAGGCAAACAAAGGAGAAAAACACGTACTTAGTACCTACTATATCCCAAATATTGCTAGATGTTTAATATACCCTAATTCACTCGATCCTTAAAGACTCATACAATTCAAAAAGGACTTCCCATCATAATCAGGACTTCAATTAGGTTTCCTGCTTTGTTCACTTACTGTCTGTATTTTTACATATTGTATCATCTTCATAATTATCAGTAAGCCAACATGTGTAGTGATTTTAAGTAGATATGGGTCAGTTATCCTCCGGGTGACTTCTGTAGTGCAAGCCTAGCCCCACTGGCAACCACAACCACAAGATTCAACTTGAGGCCTCATGAGATAGCTCTACAACACTGGACTTACCAGGACTATCTTCAGAGCTGCCCTGCTAGTGCTAGACAGATAAACAGTTAAGAAAGCTCTTCATCAGTACAACCCTGAATGCATTTAATTGTTCATTTTTGCAGTCAAGGTCTCAGGCCTGAGCATCTTTGATTGTGGGAGTGAGGGAAGGGTGACAATGAAGATTTATCAAAGATATAGCAATAAGAGACTGTCTTAGTCAGCTTGTACTGCTAAAAAAATACCATAGACAAGATAGCTTAAACAGTAGACATTTATTTCTCACAGTTCTGGAGGCTGGAAAGGTGCTGGCATATTCAGGTGCCAGCAGGTTCAGAGCCTGGTGAAAACCTGCTTCCTGATTTGCTGATGGCTACCTTCCCAATGTGTCCTCACACAGTGGAGAGAGAAAAAAGAGAGAGGGAGGGAGGGAAAGGAGGGAGAGGAAGAAAAGGAGAGAGAGAGAGAGAGAGAGAGAGAGAGAGAGAGAGAGAGAGAGAGGGAGAGAGAGAGAAACCCCTCTGGTCTCTCTTCCTCTTTTTATAAGGACACAAATGCCATCATAGGGGCCCCACCTTTGAGACTTCATCTAAACCTAATTATCTCCCAAAGGTAATCTCCCAATTACCTGCAAACTATCATATTGGAAATTAGGACTTCAACATATAAATTTGGAAGGGGTGGGGGGGAGGGGACACAAATATTTAGTCCATGACAGAGACCCAAGTCAAGAAGATTGGCTGGCCCCAGTCATGGCCAAAACCATTAAAGATTTCAAGAAGAGATCCTCCCAATGATAAATCAAAAACTTACCTTAGAGATAGAATGTGGAGGCGGGCAGAATACAAGGACAGTGGGGGTGAGGGAATAGCACTCCCAGAGGAGACCAGAATCTTTGGCCTTATGCAAGCTTCCAGGCTCTGACTCCTGTAGTTTTCTAGTGTTGCACCTGTGAGTCTTGATGACATAGCTACTGTCTCCCTGCCTGGAGAGCCTATGTGCCTGCGTGTGTACATACACACATAAAGAAAGATCTGGAAGGATACATGGTAACATGATAAGGTTCACATATAATGTATCTGGGTTGTGGGAATGTGGTGTTTTTATTTTATTTATTCTGTTGGTTACCTATCATCCCTTTAAAGTGGGTTTTTAATGCTATAACTAATCATGCAATATCAAACTGGCCAATGTACATACCACTGAGAATATTGATGACAGTAATAACTGTCAGGAATTATTTAAATTTTAAAATTCCAAGACAGGATATCTTTCAAACCCAGAATGAGGCAGGAGGCAGTGGGGAGGGGAGGACTATAGGCTACTCAATAAATTATGTTAAGGCAAAGAAGAAGGTTGGAGATTGGCTGGGAAAAACTGGTGTCAAGTACATGATTGTATTATATATGCAAATATGGAAGTAAATGCCTACATTTTGCAGGTTTCATCTTTTTGTCTAGCATTATGGAAGGAAAAAAAAAACAACCAAACTGCCTCTCAGTGTTCTTCAGACTGAATGATTCCTGTTTCTTTAACTTTTATCTATGGATCAACTTGAAATGAAAATAAAAGCATTGGAAAGAGACCCAAGAAACTTGAAGTCAAATTCCAACTTAATAGACTTATAATCTTGGCAAGTTATTTCAGCTCTTTGAATCTCAATTTCATCATCTATAAAATGACAGTTTGCTAGAGGCTGTGTAGCATAGTTCTAGAAGCAGCCTGGCTAGAAATAAATACTGGCTTTTCAAGTTAACTAGCTGTGGATCCTCAGGCAACCTCCTTACTTGCTCTATGCCTTAGTTTCCTAGGCTGCAAGATAAGGATAATAATAACATCAAACTAATGTGTTTAATGAGGATCAAATGAGTTAATGCTTGTCAAGCCCTTGGAATTATATCCAGTACATAAGAGCTAAATAAAAATTAACTTTTATTATTATTATTATTATTATATGTTCAACTTTCTCTTTTAATAATTAGCCCCAGACATTTCCTTCTGTATTTCCTTCCACAAAACTGGTCACCAGAAGGTACTGAATCTTTTAAACACAAACAACACAACACAGTTTTGCCTTTGTCAGTAGCATTATTTAAAGTAAAATGTAAACATTTAATGTAAATTCTTTTAATAGAAACTTAAAGAAGTTTAAATCATTTTCCATGGAACTGATTATCCAGAAATCCTTAGAGCATTCCTGTTGCCAAATAGGACAAAACATAAGCTTTTAAAACATGGAAATTAAATGCCTTACTTCTTTGGAAAGGTCCCTTTTATTTAATTTCCAAGCTCCAATAATAAAGACATATTGCTTCAGGAAAGAATAGAGAAGCTACATAGCTATTGTGCATTGACATTTTTGTCAGAGTAGAATGCTGTGTCTGAGATAAATCATTCCAGGCCTGGCTGGTTCTATTGTCTGGGATAAAATGATGAGGAATGGGAGCCAAAGCCAAAAGGATGTCAAGGAGTGAACATTGAACAGAAGCTCTATTTTCAATTAGAGGCTTTTCTTCTCTCTGCTCTGCAACCCTACCCCTGCCTCTATTCCTGCCATGATTTCCAAAACTACAATCTCAATAAAAGTTTAGGTAAAATGTAAGAAATGAGTAAAATAGCATGTGAATTAGGTAAGTTGGTTGTTAATTCATGATGTGTTTCTTCACTTGACAAATCACAACAGTTTACTTGGGTCCATTGATTCAAGGGTTTCTATTTGTGGCCACAAAGCAACATAAATGGCAAATCCACCAATTTGGTCAAGCTCAATAGGCTGCTTTTGGTACAGATATATTCTAAGAAACATGTAAGAAGCCCAGAAACAAAACTTGGGGGAAAATCTCAAAGATTCCTGTGTAGTTGACAGATTTTTTTAATCCCCTGCTCTGTTCAGGCATGGGGCATCTCTCAATGCAGCTTTAAGTCAGAACTGGTTCCAACTTAGATTATTGAATCCTTATCTTGCAATGATAAGTTCAAATCTACATTTCAAGAAATATAGGTTAGATGTCTATAATTCACCAATTTGGGTTCTCACTTCAATTGACATTTCATTTACTCATGACATGTTCCACCCTTACCAGGTCTTTAGCTTCCAGCATAACTCAAACACAATCACTTATTAACAGGGTAGAACCAAGTAGAGTCAACAAGGCAGGAAGAAGTTGGGAGTCAGGGCTAAAAGAAAATGATTCATCAACACAAGTGGACATATTTAAATCCCTGTTAAATTTTCTCATGATTTATCTCATAGAGAGTTAAAAGAAACCAGTGGAAACACTTTGGCAAACTGAAAACTTAAGTTACTGAAAAGGTCACTTGATCTTGTGGAATATAAAATGGGGTTGTGGAGCCATGTAAATGTTAGTTGACCCTAGTTCATTGGCAAAACCAATTGACTTCAAACTGACTCACACTGAGCAGCAACATTTAACAAAATATCAGAGAGTCAGGAACTTTTTAAAAAGTCAGATAACTGTTTTAAAATGCTGAGCTGACTAAGACCTTATCCTTGGTTACACTGAGCTCTTCTGCAATGCCCTCTTAATGTCACATTTTTCAGAAATCTGCTCTGACTACCTTAGCTAAAACAGATTAATTCCTTCCTAATCACAATTCATAACACTTTATTAGGAACACTAATAAACACTATTTTATATTTGGATCTATGTAAAACAAAACGTAGATACCTATATAGGAAGAGATCCAAGATGGTGAAGTAGATAAACACTGTCCTTATCTCATCCCATAAACACATCAAAATTACAACCAAATTAAGAACAATCAACCTGGAGAATCATCCGAAATCTAACTGAACAGAAGTTTTATAACTAAGGCTATAAAGAAGCCACATCAAAACTGGTAGGAGGGGCAGAGACGTGAAACAAGTTGGTCCTACACTCATGTGTGGCAGTTGAAAATCAGGAGAGAGGTCTCAGCCACACAGGTTCCCCAAGAAGGGGCCCCAGCTCCCACACTAAGCTCCCCAACCTGGAGTACCAGTGCCAGGAAGAGGAGCCCCCACAACTTCTGGCTGTGAAAAACAGGGGGTGGATCCTGACTATCCAGGTGTGATATGAAGCTGCAGGACATCCAGACATCTGCTTAAAAGGCCCACACAGGCACTCACCCTGGGCTCTGGTGGAGAGACATTGACTCTGGGGGCATTGGAGACACATGAAGAGAGACAGAGTTGTGTACCTTTGGGGTGAGGACTAAAGACACAGTCCCCAATTTCCCTGTGTGAGGTCCTTCTCCTGTGCAGCTGGCAGGTGAGTGCCATCTTTCCTGTGTTGAGCCTACCCCCACAGGCCAAATCTGAATCTGACTAGCCTGTTGAGCTCTGCTGCTCCACCCTGCTGACACACTGAGACCCTGCCTCACACAACTCCTGTACCACAGGGTTTATCAGTGGCTGAACCTTATGGGAGCCAGCAGGTGGTAGCAGGCCTCAGAGTTTCCCGGCTTTTTGTGGAGCGCCCCAGACACAGTACTGGTGGAAGCCATCCTAGATTCACAGCGTGACCTCTCCAACATGTCTTCAGGTACAGCAAAGGCAGCAACCCACCATGGGTCAAGGTAGTGCCCGACCAAGTCAAGGCAGTGGCTGACCTAGGCCAGCATCGGAGCTCCTCCCAAGATGCCCCAGAACCAACATACTTGGAGGTTGGCTTCAGACCACAGGAGAGCATTGCCCAATTAGCTTCACAAGCGGAATACTCAAAGGGTGGTCTCAACATACACCAGAGCCTGCTTGGGCAAATCCCACTCCATGGGATAAGCCCCCTGTCCAGTAGCCCATAAACTGTGCACTTGGCCAAACCTCACAGCCAGTTAACCTGAGAGTCAATCCCATCCACTGATGTGCCAACAGCACTCAAGACTCAACAATAAAAGGAGGGCACACACAACCCATACAAGGGACACTCCTGGAACACCCAGCTTAAGTGACCAGGGAGACTGTGCCACTGATCCCACAGGACTCTACTACATAAAGCCACCTGGCAAGACTGGGAGACAAAGCAGCCTTGCCTAATACATCGCAACAAACACAGAAAAGCATCCAAAATGAGGAAACAAAGAAATGGGTCCCAAATGAAAGAACAGGTGAAAACTCCAGAAAAAGACCTAAACAAAATGGAGGCAAGCAACATACCAGAGACAAGAGTTCAAAACACTGGTTATAAGGATGCTCAAGGAGCTCAGTGAGAACTTCAACAAAGAGATAGCAAGCATTACAAAGGACATAGAAACCATTAAAAAAAAAAGCCAGTCAGAAGTGAATACAACAACTGAAATTAGGAATGTACTAGAAGGAATCACCAGCCGACTAGATGAAGCAGAGGATCAAATCAGTGATTCAGAAGGTAAAGCAGCAGAAAACACTCAACCTGAACAGCAAAAAGAAAAGAAAAATTCAAAAAGAAATGAGGATAATTTAAAAGATTTCTGGGACAACATGAAGCATAACAACACTCACATCACAGGTGTACCAGAAGAAGTGGAGAAAAAGCAAGGGATTGAGAATCTATTTGAAGAAATAATGACTAAAAACTTTCACAACCTGGTGAAGGAAATAAACATACAAGCCCAGAAAGCACAGAAAGTCCAAAAAAAGCTGAACCCAAACAGGCCCACACCAAGACACATTATAATTAAAGTGGAAAAGGTTAAAGACAAAGAGAGAATCCTAGATGCAGCAAGAGAAAGGCAACTAGTAACTTATAGGGGAGCTTCCATAAGATTGTCAGCTGATTTCTCTACAGAAACTTTGCAAGCCAGAAGGGACTGGCAGGAAATATTCAAAGTGATGAAAAGCAAGGATCTACAACCAAGACTACTCTACCCAGCAAGGCTATCATTTAAAAATCGAAAAACAGCTAAAGAGCTTCCCAGACAAGAAAAGGCTAAAGGATTTTATCACCACCAAACCAGTATTACAAGGAATGTTAGAGTGACTTCTTTAAGAAGAAAAAAAAATAAAAATATGAATAAAAAATAGCAATGACTACATATCTGTCAACAATTGATTTCAATGTAAGTGGATTAAATGCTCCAATCAAAAACATAGGGTAGCTGAATGGATAAGAAAACAAGACACTTACATATGCTGCCTACAAGATACCCACTTCAGATCGTAAGACACACACAGACTGAAAGTAAAGAGATAGAAAAAAGATATTTCATTAAAATGGAAACAAAAAAAAACCAAAAAAATCTGTGGTAGCAATCCTTATACCAGACAAAATAGACTTTAAGACAAAGACTATAACAAGAGACAAAGAAAGACCTAGTAATCCCACTTCTGGGTATTTAGCTGAATAAACCCAAAATACTACTTTGTGGGGACCTGCTCATCCATATATGTTCATTGCAGCATTATCTACAATAGCCAAAATATGAAAGCAACCTGGGTGTCCCTGAATGGATGAATGGATAAAAATGCAGTGGTACATATATACAATGGAATATTACCCAGCCATAAAAGAAGAATGAAATCTTGCCATCTGCTACAACATGGATGGACCTAGAGGGTATTGTGCTGAATGTAGTAAGTTTGGCAGCAAAAAACAAATGTCATATGATTTCAATTATAAGTAGAATCAAAAGAACAAAATAAACAAACAAAACAGAAACAAACTCATAGATACAGAGAACATTTTGATGGTTACCAGATGGGAAGGGGGTTGGGGGCTGGTGGAAAAGGGAAAAGGATTAAAAAAGTACAAATTGATTGTTACACAGTAGTCATGGAGATATAGGGTACAGCGTAAGGAATACAGTCAGTAATATTGTAACATAATAACTATGTATGGTGTCAGATGGGTACTAGATCTATTGGGATGATAGCTAGGAAGGAGTTTGGGGGCAGGTTGTAAAAGGTGAAGGGATTAAGATATATAAATTGGTAATTATAAAATAGTCATGGGATGTAATATAAAGCATAGGTAATATAATCAATAATATTGTAATAACTATGAATAGTGCCAGGTAGCTACTAGTCAGGTAGATCACTTCGTAAGTTATATGAATGTCTAACCATTATACTATACATTTGAAACTAATATAAAATAATATTGAATGTCAGCTGCAATTGAAAAATTAAAAAAGGAAGGAAAAGGTAAAGGGGATAAGAAGTTCAAAATTCCATGTATAAAACAAATAAGTCCTGCAGATGTATTATACAGCATAGAAAATATAGTCAATAATATTGTGATAGTGTGGTACAGTGTCAGATAGTTACTGGAGTTATCATGGTGGTCACTTCTTTACCATAGGGAATAAAATCAATAATATGGTAATAACTATGTATAGTGCCAGGTGGGTACTGTTGAATAACTATGATGTACACCTGAAACTTATATAATATTTTATGTTAGCTATATTTTAATAAAAATCTTTTTTAAAGATAAAAATAGAACTACCTGTGATCCAGCAATCCCACTTCCAGGTGTATATCCAAAGAAAATTATAACAGAATATCAAAAATCTGCACTCTTATATTCATTGCATCATTATTCACAACAGCCAAGATATGGGAATAACCTAAGTGTCTGTTGAAGAACAAATGGATAAAGAAAAAGTGGTGTATGTATACACAATAAAATATTATTTGGCCTTAAAAAATGATGAAATCCTGACATTTATGACATGGATGAACCTGGAGAACATTATGTTAACTGAAATAAGACAGACACAGAAAGACAAATACTGCATGAGCTCACATCTATGTGGGGTCTAAAATAGTCACATTCATAAAAATAAAGAGTAGATTGTTGGTTGCTTAGGGGTTCAGAGAAGGGGGAAATGGGAAGATGTTGGCCAAAGGGCACAAAGTTTCAGCTATACAAGATAAACACATTCTGAAGCCCTAATGTACGGCAATGAGAACATAGTTAGCAACAATTTTATACTTGAAATTTGCTAAGAGGGTAGATCTTGAGTATTCTCACCACAAAAGAGAGTGAGAAATAGAGAGACAGAGAGAGAGAAATGGAGAGGAATCTGGATAGAAGGAGGAAGGAAATGGTAACTATATGTGTATGAGGTGATAAATATGGTAATTAGCTTGATTGTGGCAATTATTTCACAATGTATATGTATATCAAAACATCAAGTCATGCACCTTAAATATATACAATATTTATCAATTATATGTCAATAAAGGTGGAGGGAAAAAAATCATGGTGCTATTACTTAGGATTATATGTGGAAAGTGCTTAGCAGAATGCTTCATACATTCACATATTCAAGTAATCAGTAAATACCAAACAGCAATAGTAATAGTATATATGAAGATATTATAAATTTAAAGAATGATGTTCAGCCTTCAGTGAAATATGTTCTATGAAGAAATCCCAAGAAAACCATCTTTAAAAAGCTTAGGTTAATGTAAGTCTGACTTAAGAGGGCTTCACACCCAAGGAGACAGCAGTCCATGAAAGAGATGAGCACAAAAGAGGCTCTGTAGGTACCATACCCGGTACCAGGGGATGCTAGACCATAAAGGTCTAGACCATAAAGGTGAGGCCACTTCAGATTCTATTTGACTATGCCAGCTATGTTAACATTTAAATAAAAGGCCTTTCAAAGTAAGAGGCAACAAGCATTTATTTGAGATCAGTAAGAACAGATATTCAAGGACACCACTTTGAAAGGCCTTTTATTTTTAGGTTAACTATACACAGTCCTATTCAGTAGTGAACAGTTATGTTTAGGGTTGGTGCATATTGAACAAGAGCCATGAATTTAATGTTGAAGTATGTAAAGGATTCCATAAGTAGCCTCATTTGTAATTGAAGGGGAGGAAAAACTTTTCCTCTATTCTCCCAGGTTCCATAGCTGAGTCTATGAAATAAATGTACACAACAAACAGACTAACAGAAAGAAAACATACAAATTTATTAATTTTTAATATTATGTATACAGGAGCAACACAGGAAAACAAAAGAAATACCCAAAAAAGAGTGAGATTTGGGGACTTATATACTGTCTTAATGAGGAGAAAGGGGTCGGGGGATATAGGTCATTTAGGAGAGAGTAATGATTTTTTTTTTTAAGTTGAATGGGCCCTTAGAAGAATAGATGGGAAATATGGTAGCTTGTGATAAAGTTTATCTGGTTGTCACTTCTAGCATCCCATGTTGTGATAAGAATTAATCCTCCCTGGTTGCTGAAGCTCTCAGGAAGGGAATTTATGACAATGGAGTTCCTTTTGGAAAATCTGTCTTGAGACAGATAAGGGGATTTCTGAGAAAGCCTCTCTGAATTTGTTGTTTTTCAAGTACCTACAGCTGAAAATATTCAATATACCAGAGCAGCATACTTTTGGATGACATGTCCTGAACTCCTTTATAATCATCTGGGAACCTGTGGACAGTGTGATAATGAGGTTCCACGCAGGATTTGTAACATGTTTTCTGGCCCAGTGCATTTCCTTCAATTGTAGGACGAGAGTAGGTGTAAGAGTGAGGAGGGAACTGCACTAATATGGAGCTTGAAAAAGTCCTCTTATAGATTCTGATTCACTGCACTTTCGTCATTGCTCTAATACATGTGTATGTTTTGGACCAAAAAAAAGGGGGTTCTGTGATAATGATGTAGGATATTTCTTGTGCTGGGATCGTGGTCTTGTGGAACCGAAGAATGAAGACATGAACCAGAGAGGTGAAGTTGCAGAAAAGGAGTTTATTAGAAGTAAAAATACATTTCAAATAAGCAGAAGCGGGCCCTAGCAGTAGAGACTGGCCCGAGGGCCATTATTAGAAAAGAAAGTACACTCCAAAGAATTTAGAGCGGGCTGAAGGAAGGAAGCTCAAAAGGCCCAAGGGGACCCAGGGCCAGGGAGTTATTATTAGGAGAGAAAGTACATTCCAAAGAGTTTGGAGCAGCCCAAGCAGAGTCAAGGCTCAAAATGTTCAAAAGGCCAGGAGATGGAGTTTTTATCCCTTCTTCCTCTAGAATGGGCTGTTCCTCTCTGGGTGTGGTACCACCTGATTGATCTCATCTCTTTAGAAAAGGACTTTATTAGAAGAAAGAAGTTTTGGGTGGAGAGGGGAGGTCTTTAGGGAGGTGCATTTTGTGGGACGTGCAGGAATGCAGAGACCCAATGCCTGCCTCTAACTTCCTGCCTTGTTTTCCCCTTGAGAGATGTGATTCCTATAAAATCTCTATGGGAAGCTGAGGGACAGGAGGTCTTTTCCTCTGTATCTACTTCCTGCTGGGCAGGAGCGCAGAGCTGTCCCTGCCTATTTGGGAGATTCAAAGAACTCTCACCCTATCTGATCTCAGTTGAGAGGAAGGGATTTTGAGATCTGCCTGGAAGACCGTGTTGGCATCTTTGGTTGGGACTGGTAGTCTGCTGGGGTACCCTCTGTATCCCCAAGGCCCCTAAATGAGGAAAAATAGATTTTAATTAATAAATTTCTTAAAGAGCAAAGCTGGAAACTATTGACGTAGAGTGGCTATGGGTTTGGAAAGAACACTAGCCTTTAAGGTTTACAATCAACAAGTATACTGGCCTGGGGAAATGTCAATACCTATTTAGTCTCTGGGATAGGACTATCCAAGAGTTAAGTCCGGAATGGCTTGGGGAATGTTGGGAAGTCACAGGCTTTAAGTAGTTATCTAAAGCCAGTGTAGGTGAAAGATATTCTATGATTCAGTCTAGGGGCAATCTTTAGTCTAAGATTCAGAAACTGATTAGAAGAGTAATCAAAGCCAGGGGCTAAGAAACTAGGGAAGAGGAGACTTAAAATTGTCCAGTGGGGTGGGGGTGAGGGTGGGGATGGGGCTACTCACTTGGCCCCCATCAATAACACTGACAAGTCCAGTGATGGAAAGTAAGCTCACAGGATGATCTGATCATAAATTCCTAACTGGGCAGTTCATGCTGGATAGTCACACCCCTGGCATTTAATGTCTTTAGTAGGAAGTTTATCTTTGCCTTAAGCAAGTCCTATCCATTGTTGTTCTTGTACATCTAGGTTAACACACTTTAAGAATGCCAGAGTAATCCCCTTTAATTAAACCTCTCAGAGGCACATAATCTTGTAAACCACCCTCAAGAGAGCACATAATCTTAACTATTTTGTAATCCAATCCCCCCCCCACCCTGCTTTCTCCTACCTTCATGTAATCTTCCTTAAATTCCCTCCATAATTCCAAATGGGAAGAGGAAACTACAAAACTGTCACTGGGAGCATTTGAGATCTTGCTTCGTGGCAATTGTCATCAGTTTTGGCTCAAAGAAACTCTTATAAAAATGTGAAAAAGAAAGGAAGGAAGGAAGGAAGGAAGGAAGGAAGGAAGGAAGGAAGGAAGGAAGGAAGGAAGGAAGGAAGGAAGGAAGGAAAAAAAGCTTAGATTATAAAATATTCCAACACCCTATGATATTGTGAAACAATGGTTTCAATTGTCCTAGTGCAGCATATTCTTGTATCATGGTTTCAAACTTTTTAGCTCACAATCCCTCTAAAAGATTTGTTAAAAACTATGTACCTCTTCATACATTTAAGTGTAGATTTTTATTATAGGTTTTTTTAATTTTATTTCATATTATTAGGAAAGAGAAACTTATACATTTCATGAAATAAATGAGGTCTGACTAACTGGATTAAATATTTCATAATATGACATGATGAAATAGGTTTTAAGTCTTTCTCTGAATAAAAGCAGCTGATCTGTAAACACATCTCAGAAACACCCTTTGCCTCAAAGTTAGTTTCCTGGCTCTACAAGACTGGGTTGGAAATGTAGCATGATGCATTTGACTAGTTTTTCATACTTTCCAAAGAAAGCTTCGTACACTTCTGATGGGCTTTATCACTTAACTATCACTTGGTGGGAGAACTACTATGTTTTTTAATAATTTCTTTTTATTTTTCAATTACAGTTGACATTCAATATTATATTAATTTTAAGTGTACTACATAGTGATTAGACATTTATATAACTTACAAAGTGATCATCCAGATAAGTCTAGTACTCATCTGACACCATACATAGTTATTACATTATTGACTATATTCTTTATGGTGTACTTTATATCCCCATGACTGTTTTTATAACTGGCAAATTATACATCTTAATCCCTTCCCCTTTTTCACACATCCCTGTAATCCCCCTCCAATCTGGCAACCATCATTTTGTTCTCTGCATCTATGAATTTGTTTCTTTTTTGTTTGTTCATTTACTTTGTTTTTTAGATTCCATATATAAGTAAAATCATGACATGTGTCTTTCTCTGTTTGACTTATTTCATTTAGCATAATACCCTGCAGGTCCATCTATGTTGTTGCAAATGGTAAGATTTCATTCTTCTTATGGCTGAGTAGTATTCCATTGCATTTACTCGTACTCACCACCTACTCTTTATCCAATCCTCTGTAGATGGACACTTACACTGTTTCCATATCTTGGCTAGTGTAAATAATGTTGCAATGAACATAGGGGTGCATATGTCTTTTCAAATTAGTGTTTTGGATTTCTTTGGATAAATACACAGAAGTGGAATTGCTGGGTCAGAAGGTAGTTCTATTTTTAATTCTGTGAGGAAACTCCATACCATTTTCCACAGTGGCTGTACCAATTTACAACCCCACCAATAGTGGATGAGGGTTCCCTTTTCTCCACACCCTTGCCAACATTTGTTTTTTGATTTATTGATGCTAGCCATTCTGACAAGTATGAGGTGATATCTCATTGTGGTTTTAATTTGCATTTCCATGATGATTAGTGATGTTGAGCATCTTTTCATATGTCTATTGGTAATCCTCTTTGGAGAAATGTCTATTAGGTCCTTTGCCCATTTTTTAATTGGATTGTTTGTTTTTTATGGTGTTAAGTTGTATTAGTTCTTTATAAATTTTAGGTATAAAATCCTTATTGGATTTATCATTGGAGAATATCTTCTCCTATTCAGTAGGTTGTTTTTTCTTGTTTGTTTGTTTTGTTTTATTGATGTTTTTCCTCACTGTGCAAAAATTCTTTAGTTTGATGTAGCTCAATTTGTTTATTTTTTTCTTTTGTTTCCCTTGCCCAGGAAGACATATCCAAACAATATTACTGAGTGATGTAAGCGAGTTTACTGCCTATGTTTTCTTCTAGGTGGTTTATGGTTTTGGGTTTTACATTTAAGTTTTTAATCCATTTTGAGTTGTTTTTGTATGTGGTGTAAGAAAACGATCCAGTTTCATTCTTTTGCCTGTGTCTGTTCAGTTTTCCCAACACCATTTATTGAAGAGACTGTATTTACCCCACTGTATGTTATTGCCTGCTTTGTCATGGATTAAATGACCATATAGGTGTGGGTTTATTTCTGTTCCATTGATCTATGTGTCTGTGTTTATGCCAGTACATGCTGTTTTTGTTTTTGTAAAGGATACTGGTTTCATTTTATTTATCTACTTATTTATGGTCCAAAACAGAACTTTTTCCCCTATTCCCCATTCCTCCCTCTTGTTTCTTTGGCAACCATCAGTTTGTTCTTTATATCTATGGGTCTGTTTTCGGTGGCTTCTTTTATTTGGTATTATTATTGTTGTTGTTGTTGTTGTTGTTTCAGGTGTACAAAACAACATAGTGAGTAAACATTTATATACCTCACAAAGTGATAACCCCAATAAGTCTATTACCCATAGTACTGTTCTGTTTTGATTACTGTAACCTTGTAGTATTACAGTTTGATATCAGGTAGTATGATACCTCCAACTTTGTTCTCCCTTCTCAAGATTGCTTTGGCTATTTGGAGAAACAGTACTCTTGAATCTTGATGGCCTTTATAGAGACATCAAAAGGAAGATGGCCAAAAATAAGTTGTCCTGAAGTTGACTCGTCTCTCGAGATTTTCCCATACATTTTAACTTTCTGGGTTTAACTCACCCTACCACTGAGAGCCCTCTTCTTTCAAGGAACTTATGCAATTTTTTGGAAAGGGGACGATATCATTTTCCACAGAACAGAAAGCAATATCAGTGTATTTATAGGCTGTTCCAACAGAAGAAAGAGAAAAAAAGCAGAGAGAAATGAAGTTATTTTTTAAGTGCTATAACTGCTTCACAAGATCACTGATTCTTGGGTTGTAGAGGAAATATTGACAGAATCTGAAACTCAATTGATTGTTATCAAAAGATTATGCAGATAACTTAAAAACTGTTAGGTGACATTCACACCCACTAATTCTCCTAAACCAATATCCCAGAAAGAGCTGAAATTTACCTTTGCATTATCAATGAATAAAAGGTCACAGAATTCTTGAGCTAGATGTATTTTGAAAATATCTAGCTCACTACTTCATTTTCATGTGCCAAGAAAATGTGAAAATATGAGAAGTATTGTTTAACATCTTTTAAAATCCATTATCATTGTAAATAAATGAAACTAAATAAGATATCATGCAGAAAGTAAATGAGAGTTAAAAAAGAATCTCTTCAGATGCACTCTTCCTGCTGAGGTAGAAATTAAGGGTTTTGTTTTTTTTTCACATGCAGGTTGCAAAGGGCTGGTACAGAAGAAACTCTTTTCTTTCAAATGCTAGACACAGTATTTACCAGAAAAGATAAACTGTGTTAAGACTTTGTTGTTCAATTAGATGAAATTACTACATTCTAAGGAGTCTATGAGTAGTTTAATTCATTCAGAGCCCAAGTCAATGAAATCAATAAATTTACCCCCCATATTTTTCAGCTTCTTAGATTTAGACTCTGTTCCACAGCTAAAGCCTGCTCCCCTGACCTTGACCCATCTTTTCAGGAATATGTACTAGGGTTAAGAAATAACTCAGTAAGCAATTACAGGTCATCCAACAGAAACTCATTCACCATGGCTGGAAAAGCATCTCAAAGCTGCTAATGGAGGGACATACTAAATGATAGAATCGTAGAATAGCAGGCCTAGGCCTAGGAGGGACCTTTGAGATCATCTAATAGAAGCCTTCAATTGATGCATAACAAAGCTTAAAATTAGAGAAACTAAATAATTTGTCCAAGGTAAGTGAGTGGCAGAGCTGGAAATAAAACCTCGGATCATTCTGTGTCATGTTCTTCAACTGTAAATTAAACAGACTCATATCATTGGGTGGTTGTGAAATTTAAATGAAGTAATATAGGTGAATTCACTATTTTAAACTTATCTAAACATTGCAATAAAATGCAAGGCAGTATTATTCGAGAGTGGCATAAAATCTTGTGACACGTACCTGAATTTTTTTTTTTTTAGATTTTTTTTTGGGGGGGGGGAATTGGGGAAGGGGAACAGCGCTGGGGAATCGGGGAAAGGGGAACAGACAAGTTGCTGTTGCTTTGTTCTTCAGTCTAGTTGTGGAGGACGTTGCTTAACTGGCCCAAGTTGGCACCATCATTGTGCTCTTCCCAGGCGAGGCAGATCAGTCACTGGTTTCTGGACGGCCGCTCATGGTGGCTGCTGGCCACTCACGCTGGCTGCTGGCTACACACGGTAGCTTATGGCAGCCCACTGCAGCAGGGAACTGCAGCCTATGCCGTTGCCGGCGAAGCATGGCAGCCCAGCTCCAGGTTGAGCTGTTGTTCAGCATCTTAGCTGTAGAGGGCAGTGTCACTGGCCCTCATATGTGGGATCCGAACTGGGGCCCTCTGGCATCCCAAGCCAGTTCTTAACCAACGCGCCACTCGGTCCTCAAACCTGAATTTTAAGTTCCAGTTTAACCATTCATAGGATGACTTTGGCAAGTGTCTTCACATCTCTGGGCCTGAGCTTCTTTGTACTCAAAAAAAAAAAATAACATAATGAACTGCTCTGCCAACTTTATATAATTGCAAGGATCAAATGAGGCAGATCACACGTGGTACAGGTCATAGTAAAGTGTAAAGTGCTATGGCAGTGAAACCCAAATATAACTAATGTTGCACATGGTCCAGTCTATGCACAGTATTACAAAGAAACAGCAGTCCAACAAAAAACACACACATATGTACATGCATACACACACTTGTTGTCTGGTTGTTGTTTTTTTAAATTCTATTTAGCCATCCTGGTGGATGAAAAGTGGTATCTCAAAGTGGTTTTGATTTTCATTTCCCTAATGACTAATAATATTGAGAATCTTTTCATGTACTTATTGACCATTTGTATGTCATTTGGAAAAAAATGTCTATTCAGTTCATTTTTTTTAAAAGATTTTTTTTTAAAATTGGGGAATTGGGGGGATGGGAACAGTGCTGGGGAATTGGGGGAAAGGGAACAGACAAGTTGCTATCCTTTTGTTCTTCAGTCTAGTTGTGGAGGATGTTGCTTCACTGGCCCAAGTTGGCACCATCATTGCGCTCTTCCCGGGTGAGGCAGGTCAGTCGCCGGCTTCTGGACGGTCGCTCACTGCGGCTGCTGGCTACATACAGTAGCCCATGGCAACTCACTGCCACAGGGGCTGCAGCCCACGCCATCGCCGGCGACTCACAGCAGCCCAGCTCCAGGTTGAGCTGTTGTTCAGCATCTTAGCTGTGGAGGGCAGTGTCACTGGCCCTCATATGTGGGATCTGAACTGGGGCCCTCTGGCGTCCCAAGCCAGCTCTTAACCATCACGCCACTCGGCCGGCCCCAGTTCATTTTTTAATTGGACTATTTGTCTTATTGCTACTTGTAAAAGTACTTCTTATATACTAGATACAAATTCCTTATCAGAGATATGATTTGCAAATATTTTCTCCCATTTCAGTGGCTGTCTTATTACTTTCTTGATGGCATCATTTGAAGCACAAAAGTTTTTAATTGGATAAAGTTTCAACTATCTGGTTTTTTTCTTCTGTAGCTTGTGTTTTTAGTGTTTTCTTTTTTAATTTTGCACTCATTCAAATATATGTACACAATACAGAGAGGCTTAAAACTAATCCAAGGATGAGGGACTACCTGCTCCAAAGGTGTCCTAGCCACACTGTATCTTGGCTGAACATAGGGACAGATCAGAACTCTATACTATGTGAACTCATTGATTTCTATGTTCTCCACCATCCCACCCTCCACTACTACCACACTCACCCTTAGTTTTTGCCAAAGTTCTTTTTGGAAGATTCTAACATTATCAGAGCTGAACTATAAAGAAAAAGGCTATATATCTCTCAAGATATGTTGGGAAACCAGTATGTTCTCAGTGATCAAATATATTTGTAGTATGACTAAAAAGTTCAGAAGGGCCAATACAGACAATATGGACACAGAAGGAGCAGGACTGGGTAAAATCATGACTGTTTTCTTGTTTGGGCACCAAAATTGCAAAAAGAAATAACAGCTAAAAGCCTGAGAGAAGACTCATAAAAGTATAAAAAAGTACCTATAACAACTCAAAAATACATAGTGGTCTATGCTCACTTTGCAAAGGAACAGATTGTTCATCATATGTCAGAGGGTATTAAGATTATTATTGGTCAGTACTTCTTTTTCAAAGTAACTACATGCTAACATTGCATCCTCCCAAAGAAAGATTGGGGTCATCTTAGAATTCTGACTACAACGAAATAGAACTGGACTAAACTAGAAAGTTTTAGTCTCATTCCCTTATAAAAAGAGTCTTTGATTGGTTCACATTTGTCAAGTAACCACCTCTGCTCCAATCAAAGTTTGTACATCATATAGTATAAACATGGCTTCTACAGTAAGGAAAGCTGAAAACATATATGAGAACAGCTTAGGTTAGTGTCACTACCTGGTGGGAAGAATAATGTAGTCTTCAGGTTACATAATCTCTGGGCAAGCCCAGCCTATAAAGAAGCTACCTTCTTTCTTTCTTTCTTTAAAGGAGTCTGTCTCATTAAGAATCAGTAGGGTTTTTCTAACTTTTGCATACACACACACACACACACACACACACACACACACACACACACTCCCATACATCAGTTAAATTACCACTGCAATTATGAGATTAAAATGCTTTTTTTTTTACAAATTCATATCAATGTTTACTTCTTCCTCCAAACACAGTGAATTCTCCCATAACACAAAATTAACCCAAATTCTGAGGTTTTTTTGTGTTGTAGTTATGCTACCAACTTTTTCAAGTGAACAGTTTTAAATTATATTTTTAACTGGGAGCATGGATCAGTGGTTAAAAACAGGAAGTTTGATGAGTAAACTTGAAACCAGTGAAAATACAGAAGACAATGAGGGAAATTCAGAAAAACCTGAAATTGTCCACAGATATGACAGTTATGGAGTGGTTCCTAAGTTTTCCCACATGAACCTGGTAGTGGAAAGCATAATTGCAATCTCCTGTCAAACAAACAGTAAATGAACAGAAGGCAATCAGGGACTATTCTCACATGCTCATTTAAAGTGTTTTCCTTAGTATTTTGGAGATTTAAGTTTTGTGACCTCTGTCCAAGAAATCCTGGAATAATAATTCTGCGACCATGATGCTAGCAGAGTTCTTTAAAAACCAATCATGGAAATTTTAAGGTAAAACACCAGAATTCAATGAAAAGCATGATCAAGTTTCCCTTAAAGGCAATCTTAGAACCCTTTACAAAGCGAAGCCCATATACTAGCAACGACTAGAGTGAAACAGAGGAAGATAATAAAAAATGCATCATGTGCGTTTCGCGCCACGGGTCCCTGCGGCGACGCCGGGCAGGGGTCAAAAAAAAAAATGCATCATGTCAAACAACTCATTTTTATGGCTCAAAAAATATAAACAACTGTTTGGGAGAATGAAGTAAATTAGATTCTTCTGTACCTTGCATTTGAATTAAAACACCAACATTAATAATTCATCCATTTTCTTGGTCTTTGCTTGCAATACCTATGATGGTATACTTGATGGTAAATTGGTGGGTAAATAAATTTTCCTTGAGTTACTGGCATATGTTCAAATCTAAGACACACAAATCTGTAGAAGGGTGATGATCATGGCCTGAGCAACCCCAAACCCTAAATGCCTAAGCAATCTCCGCAAAAGTCACCAAACGCATGCTTACTCAGAGCTTTCCCATGATTTTCAAAATGTGTTCAGTGGAACAATCAACATTCTATATTGTGCATTAAAATGTGTTTTAAATATTCTTCTTTTTCTACAAATGCACAATGAAATGGAACTATTTCAACCACCAAGATGTAAGCTGTCTTAATTAGAAGGCCTGGTCAGGGATAAACCACTCTTTTTCATCTTAAAGGAGTTTTTAAAATCATATTTAATTTGGCTGTTCAAAGACCTCCTGGGAACACATCTGATTTAAGGTTGTGAAACAAATGGCTTCTGGAATGGTAAGATATGATTAGTCTCATATCTCAGTCAGGGCAAGCCTACTTGTCCCGATGTGACTGAGTGATCTGGCAAACCTAGGCGTTTTCTGAGGTGCCGGCCTTCCTCCTGGATCTCACTCTAGAGAAGTTCTGTCACTCTAGAGAAGACCCTGAGCAATTCTGTCACAAACTGCAGCCCTCAATATCAGGCTTTTATTGAGCACCATGATGTACTCAGCACTTATAGACCCCAAACCTTAGACCCTTCCATCTACTTAGGCTGCTTTATCTCTGCTTGTGTCAAAGTGACAAGTGACATTATATAGTGACAAGAGGAATACCAGGATGTCATCAGGCTATCTAAAACATGTCGGAATTTGGGCTGCTCCTGTGATGACTTAGCACTCCTTTTCAGTACATTGTCATTTCCTATTTGCCACATCTCATTTTGGCCAGGGCGTCACCTCTATTTTCAAAGACAGGGCACTTTGCCATCATATCTTCTGTCTTGGAATATTAATTATTAGACTATGACAAGAATTAGGATGGGATTAGAATGGAGACTGCTTTCAAAACTCCCTCACGCTGTAAGCATAATCCCAGTTATTGCTCATTTTCTTGGGACTCATACTTCTTTTCGTATCCTACTTTTCTGACCCAATCAGAAAACAATTACCTCATTCCCCAAATGACTGCCTTTCTGTTTTCTTCTTCTCATTATTATTCCTCTTTTCTCTTTTGCGTCTCATAAACAGTGGTTCTGTTGTGTATAACGCATTCACTTTCACAAATGGATCTGTACATCAAAGTTTTATTATTTTAATTAAGCCAAAATATATTGAGGGCCTACTACACTAGCTACTTAAAAAAATAAATATATTAATTAGACAGTCTCAAAAAGCTACTATCTCATAGGAAGATGAGTAAATGTGAACAGTAAATAAGTATCCACTAAAATGGGGAATAATGTGAGGATGATAAGTGCAAAGCCTTTGTGGGGTCAAAGGAGAAAGAAGTTTCAAGTGTTTGGGTGATCAGGGAAAGCATCGTGGTAGAAATGAATTTGGCAGAGAGGCTATTTAGGTATTATGCAGACCCAGGAGGGACGTCAACAGAACAGAAAATTAATGATGCATTAAAGGAAGAGAGTGGTACCACTTGGCCAAAATGCAGGCCATGTGTAGGAAAATTGTGACACATAAGTTTCTGAAGATAACTTGGACTGTATGTTTTCCTACTTCATTTCCTGGGAAACAATGCAACCATTGAAGGTTTCTGAGCAGGGCAGTGACCTAGTAAGAGAATACCCCAGAAAGGTGAGCCAGCCAGAAGTGTGCAGGTTGAACCCAAATGTCCAGGGCAGGAGCCAGAGCCACGTAGGAGCCATATCAACTGTCCAGACAAGAAGCAATGCAGGTCCGAATTGGAAAGGCAACAATGAAAGGAATGAAGGAGAAATGTGATGAATACTTACACGTCAGGAACTACATAAAGTACCTTGATAAATATTATTCCATTAAAATAAAAAGAAAAACAGGTATGAAAGACATAACCAGGGTCAATGAAAAGAATGTAATTACTATTTATTGAGAAGTAAGTATAAAATGTGCAGCTTTCATCCAATCCTCTCAATTGGCCATGTAGGGGATTTTCTTTCCCCCATCTTATAGATAAGGATACCAAGACTCTACAAACTTGAGTAATTTGCTCAAGGTCTAAAGGGTAGTAACATAATCATGATCTGAACCCAGATGTATTTGACACCAAAATAGATGTTCTTCCTACCCTATCACAAAACCTACAGAATCTTCAATGTTCAATAATTTATTAGGCATGGAGCTTGCAAAGTGAGCAACAATAAGAAATTACTTGTGAGTTTGAAAGATGATTCATTAATAATGGTGTCATTAATTAAAACAAAATAAAGACAGAGTCTGGAGAGTTTAAATTAATGAGCTTACTTTTAAATATGCTGAGTTTGAAATCCTGACTTATTATCAAAGTAAGGGAATCCTAGCAACAGCTGGAAATTGCTAGGTTTGGGAATCATCAGGAAAGAGATTTTGAAATGAAGGAAAAAGAGACTGAACGAATTCATGTATAAAGCAATGTTAGTGGATGAGGAGTTACCTGAGGCAAAGAATATAGAGAAAAGAACATCTTCATTATGGAGCAGAAGGAAAAAGAAAAAGCAGCTAGTGAAGGAGGTGAATGAGACGTTCTCAGAAAGATAAAAGAACCAGTAGAATATAGCATCACAGAGGAGATAAGAGGACAAAGTTTCAAGAAGTAAAATTTCCACAGAGAGGACAAGAAAAATGAGGACTGAGAAAAACATATTAGATTTGTTGAATATGAAATACCTGATCACCTTCTAGAAGGTGATTTCACAGAGCGATAGAGGTGGAAGCCATATTACAAGGGGTTAAGAAGTGAATGCAAGAGCAAGAAGTGAAAGCAAAATTTGTATTCTTTGAGAAGTTTGGTGATGAGTGCAAAAGAGATAAGTAGTGGCCTGCTTGAGTATCAGGGTCAGAGGAGGGTTATTTTAGGATAGGGAGGGCCCTGACTGACTATATTTGTGGGTAGAGGAGGAAAGCTTGAAAACGGAAGAAAGATAGAAACTAAAGGATGAAGCATACCAAGAGGAGGTAAGCAGTAACAGAATCAAGAGCATTGTTCTTGTCAAGGGAAAAAACAAAAACAAAAAAAACCAAGCTACCTTCTTCTGAGGTAGAACCTTCTTCTGAGGCAGAAAAAGGGACCAGACAGATGGTTACCGTTCAGGAGATATTGAGAGCGTTTACATGGGTTGGCCTCGTTAGCAATAAAAGGCAAATAGCTAAATAAATCAGAGAAAAAGAGACTTTTCCCAAAAAAACTGAAGTTCATATTCTAAAAGGAAGAGAAATGTTTATGTAGGTCAGAAAATGGAAATTCAGTTTTGAAACGTTACCAAACTTCAACATTTTGGTAATTTCCATAACATTTATTCTATTTTTTTCAGGATCTAAATTGTTATTCTCTAGAAATTACGTATCTTTTCCTTGAACTGTGTGGTTATAATTTGGCCAGTGAAGATATTCTTTATGCTTGCCAGAAATTAATCAGCTCTCTGTACTCTCATCTGTGCTCTTTTGAGAAGAAGGTTTAAGATATTTACTTGAGTAAAGTTTGTAAAAGGAAATAAGTACTGACCTCAATGTTTATTTTCAACGGCTATCAATTATATGGTGATTTTGATTGGTCTACAAATAATAGATGTCATCTCTTAGCAAAACATTAGTATTTTACATGGATTAGCAACAGAACTTTAAAATAAACTCAGTTACTAGAGCTATTTTCCTAACCATTTTCATCTTCACATTTATTCACGAAGAGCTCACATTCATTGATCTGGTACTTCGTGTTGGGTGCATGATGTACATGAATGATATTTAATCATCATAATAACCTTACAGTGTATTATTATTATTATTATTATTATTATTATCATTCCCATTTTACAAATAAGTAACTGAGGATTAAGTCAATAACTTCTCCACAGTCTCAGAGCCAGTAATGGTAGAAACAGCTTCAGTCCTCGGCTGACTAAAGACTAAATTATAGCACCTTACAATTGAGTTGTATATTTTCTTATATACAATTTTTTCTTTGGTTATCTAAGAACTCTTTTTCCTGTCCCCCTCCTCACCACAAGAGTATAAATTTCTTGAAATAAGACCCAAGTCTAATATCCTTGGAACAGAGTGTAGAACACTGTACATCTTCAAAAAATATGGACATAAATGAAATAAACTAAAATCAACTTAAAAATAATACATCTTACTTCATTTTTCAATAAATCTGCTTTGTTTCCACTATATTTCCTACACTCACCACTCCTCCTCTCTCATTGGTTTCAAGAGAATATCCAAGTTTGGGAATGTGAATATTATTGTGAAAATAACACTATAAAGCAGCTTCTATAAACAAGACTGCTTATGTCAAATGTGTAAATGCATTGAAAATAAATAAAGTCTTCTCATCAACAATTACCCAGGCAAGCTTGAAGTGAGAAGTTCACTCCCTTGGAGCTGATGTTATTCAACAACCATTCACTGAGTACCTTCTATTTGCTTGACACAATGCTGGCACTATACAAGTTCTCAGAGAAGTCAGGGAGACAGACAGGTGTCCTGCAATTATAGAATAGCCTGCTAATGTCAGAACAGAGGCAGGGAGAATGGCCAAACAACAGCTTCACAAATTTTCATTATTAATGATATGTATTTCAACATAACTCCCCAATATGGGCTCATTTCCTTTTTACATCAACATGAAGATTCAAGTGAAACCACACATGTATTTCATTTCAAAATGAAACTCATGACACAGAGAAGCAGTGAGTCATCCTCAGAGGCCATGAAATTTTAATCCCAGTGGTTTTAAGATTGGCTGGGTCTTTTCCATCATTAAGCTGTATTGTGTACTTCTTAAACTGAACATTTTTATCACCCATTTTAATTTAGATGATGACTGTTGATATAGCTAATCTTTGTATTATAATGATAAAACCTGCAACTCTCCACATCACTGAAAACTGAGTTTGAAACAAAGAGGAAACAAAGTAGGGAAACTATTTTTTCTTACTGACCTAGATTATGAAGGAAATTAGAAATTTGATCACAATTTTCCACAGTGACTATCCTCACATCCTAAACCTCTATTTATTTTAGTTAATTGTGTGTCCTACAGAATTCTTGTGTTAACAAAAGGCTGTATCTTTTCACTTTGGAAAGTCACTCAATGTAAGGAAGAAAAAAAAAACAGCTAGGAAATTTTACTGCAAAGAGTAGACAAGGTCAAATAACACATTTTTGTATTTGTGAGTATTCCTGAATATACCTTCCTAAGCTATAAGTGATATCATAGCTATTTGTTTCCTACCCTCCTCTTAAAAATAAAAAAAAACTCAGTGATTTCTCAAGGTCAGTGTAAACCAACCATACCCAAGAAGGTCCATTAGATTTCACTGGCTTCACCCTTACACACCAAAACAAATCCATATAGCACCAAAGGAGAGGGAAACTGAAAATATATCTCAGTAATGCACAAACAAATTCACCTTTACCTCAGCTTTCAACTAATTTTCAAAAAGTTTTCTTGTGTGTCCCAGAGCACACCAAATCTTATATGTGATCTTATGTTATCTCAACCTCTGTACTCCTCTTCACCCCTATTGTCACTGCCTCACAGTTGTGCATATGCATTCCCACTTCAGGCCTGTCAAGCTAAGGTTACATAAAGAATACACAGATAAGTGAGTCAGAAATTTTAAAACCTTCACTGAGGCCAACCCCAAGGCTACAGATCACATGAAAACCACATGATGGCTTCCAATGGCACTGACATGCATCAAGACAAGTTTCATAAATGTAGTGTTCACTGGAAAATCCTAATGAATCACCAACTATATGACAAGAAAGGAAATTGACAGCCCATATCCAACCTCTTTATGCTGTGTAATGGAGATGTGACAATAAACTGCAAAGAGGTGCTTGGATTTCACAACTCCGGACAGCTTGATTTTGATAAAAATCAAGGTTTTTCCTAAATACTTATTATCAGCTAGAAAGATGGGCAAGACAAAGAACCACTTCTGTTATGGCACGTCTTCCTCTGTCATCCTTACCAATTTTAGTGCACACCCAAATCAAATCTTAGACTTTCTTCTTTCTTTACAATAGAGTCATATCTTACTCCGGGGTTAGGCGAGTCAGACCATAAAGTGAAAATCTCATGTAATTTAAATTACTCTTGAGTTCCCCATAGAGTCCTTTGTCCTTCATAGATAATCTTATCAACTCTCTAATGTTTCTCTAGGGCAGCAGTTCTCAACCTGTGGGTCGCAACCCCTTTGGGGGTCGAACGACCCTTTCACAGGGGTCGCCTAAGACCATAGGAAAACAAAAGATATTTACAGTATGATTCATAACAGTAGCAAAATTACAGTTATAGAGTAGCAACGAAAATAATTTTATGGTTGGGGGTCACCACAACATGAGGAACTGTATTAAGGGGTCGCGGCATTAGGAAGGTTGAGAACCGCTGCTCTAGGGCTTCTGATTAATTTTTCAATTCCTACGTTGAGAATGTCAACAAACCTTTCACCACCCACTTAGTAAGTCCCTTGAAAATCTGTTTCACATCTTTTATTGTTCATACAATAAAATTGTTCATACAACCTTTTCATGGGTTGCCACAAAAGACATTGACTATTTCAGGCTTGATTGAGTCTTGTACATGAGTAGAATGGACAAATGACCATACCACTATTCATCCCAGCTTTACCCCAGCTTTTTGTCTCTCCACCTCTATACTGTCTCTGTTTCCCTTTCTCTCCTCCCTTCCTGCTTTTATTTCTGCAAAGTACAATTCAGATAAATCAATTGCTCCTAACATGAAATTTTTCTGTACCAAGGGAATAGTCTCAAGAAACACTTATAAACACATTTGCCTGACTTTCTTCCACCATAACTGTTGATTTTTTATTGTTCTCATTCATTCATTCATTCATTCCACAAATATTCATTATGCATCAACTACATACCAGACATAATTCCATGTACCACATCAGGGGATACATCAGTGTTCATAATAGGTAAAGTCCCTGCTCTCAAGGAAATCACTTTCCAGTAGGATAGACAGTAAATAGATGTACCACTAACAGACTATGAGGCAGGAGTGAGTGCTAAAAAAGGGGGCATAGGGTGATCAGACAAGGCCTCTGAAAGTGACATTTGAGAAAAGATCTAAGTAGGCAAGGAGACAAGCCATGTGGATATCTGGGGGAACACTGTTAAAGACAGAGGGAGCAGCAAGTGTAAAGGCCTTGAGAAGAGTATGGGATTGGAGTTTTCTGGAAACATCCAGCATAGTTGAAGCTGAAAGCTTAAAAGGGCGAGTTATATGAGTTTGGGAGTTGGACAGAATCCAATAGGACTTTTGAGTTTTATTCATGGATACCATGCAAAACCCTAAACTGTTAATCATTTTGAGTGGGGAGATAGCACGGTCTGACTGAGGCATTTTTTAGAAGAATTTCCACAGCTGTTATATGGAGAGTAATTGGGAAGGGGCACATAAAAGTTGGAAGCCAGAAGACTAGGGAAGCTCCTCCAACCCCCTATCATTGCCTAATGTCTCAAATTAGTATATTCCAGTATTTGATTTATCCATCAGGAAAAACAATTGAGAAAAGATTTCTAGTTACATGGTTTTATTACCAAATTGTGCAACTTTCACATGATCCTTTCCTCCCACTCTCTAGATCTGACTCCCTACCATGAAATCTGCTTTGACCCTGACCCTGAGAGCAAGGCTCTGTGGGGCACAGGCTCCCTCAGAACCCTGGAAGCCATGTGGATTCACTGAATACTGTTCTCTTACTAATTTAGGGTTTCACCTTTACACTTCCTTTTACATGCAGAAATTCTGGCAGCTTTATCAAAAAATGTAATAGCTTGAAATAAAAAATTCAACGTTAGTTTTGAAAAAAATAATAAGTGTTTCTACTAATAAAATAATGTGTATTTAATATGGACAGTAAATTTACCTCTGAAGTATGGAATATGTACACAATAATTCTCAAATACCTGGAGAAAAATTATCTTTGAAAATTCGCCTTCTTGAAAGGCCTTCAGAAAATTTTTGACTAATCTCCTAATTTGTCAAAACTGGATTTTTTACCATGGCACATACACACACACAAAAAAAAAAAATCTCCCCTTCATATTCTCATTACAAGGAAGATGAAGCAGCAGACCTGCTTCTCTTAAAGAAAAATGACTCTTGGTAAGTGGTTATGTTTTTAAAATGAAGAACCCATCATTTCAGATTTGTAAAAATGAATTCAATATTTCATTTTCATTTCTTTGTTAAACACCAGTCTAGATAGAATTTTTAGTGGCAATGAGAAATCTGTGAATGTAACAAATTGAGCTTTCAATCCACAAGAAGTAATTTTTTAACATTACTTTAGGCTTATCTGGAAGCATATAGTTAAGTTTTTTAATTAAAAAAGGCACCTGATGTAATACAAAATCTAAAATATAGTGCAAATTATCATCACTAACCTCCCCATGTCTCATATATATGTATTTTTATGTATTCATATATACACATATTACACATATATACACATATACGTATACATTTATAAAATTTTTATCAAGTTTGCCTGGGATATTTTTGTTTAAACCCCTGGTAACCCTATCATCTAGCTCCCCACAATGCCATTGAACCCGTATTCTAATCACTGAGTACTGCTCAACTGCCTGAGTCTATCTATTGCTTGCTAGGGTCATGCCAAGGACAGTACACTTGATTCTTTAGGCGATGTGGATCCACTGAAGATTTCAGATAATAGAAATCATATAACTTTTCAATGTTCATTTATTCAAATACTTTTTGTACACTAATTATGCAACACACACTGTGCTGTGCAATGGCGATACAACCACAAATAAAACATAGCCTGTGCCCTTACAGACCATTGTATAGTTAGTAGGAAAGTTGCTGGTTGGGAGCCAAGTCTGAGGGTTAAAAGGCAATAGCAGCCATTTGTAATAGTCTAAGAAAAAAATGGTAAAGCTAAAGGAACCCCAAGGGATATGTCAGAGATAGAATTAACTGGACTCTGTCAGCCATTTTGTCAGACTTCCTGTCCTTACCAACTGTCAGTTAATTCCCTCCAAGATTTTCTCTATGGATGTTTACAACACTTCAGAACTCTGTATATGATCCAAGTACAGAGAACAATACCAGAGTACCCTGCTTTATTTGTCTATAAATAAGTAGAATAAATATTGCCAATGCGTTTAGTCAAGGATTTGAGTACCTGAGTACATCCAGAAAAAAGTAGAAAACGTAAAGTCCTGTTTTATGAAGCAATGAGGATAAAAGTACTAAAGTCCTTATTAAAAAGACACTATTCATCACTCTCAATAAAGTGCTACAATATTTTCCAGTACTTGAATCAGAAAAGAAAAGGCTACAGTTTTGGCACAATCTGAAATCTGGTAGTCACGATGTTTACCCAGCCTACAAGGCTGCCTTTCTCCTAGGTTCACCTCAAAAGAAAATGCAGACTGTCTCATGTCAAGGGGAAGAAGACTTGAAGTGCTATTTGGTTTGCTTTTCAGGAGAAAATGAAGAATAGAATAGAATAGAATAGAATAGAATAGAATAGAATAGAATAGAATAGAATAGAATAGAATAGAATAGAATAGAATAGAATAGAATAGAATAGAATAGAATAGAAACACCAAATTTCCCCAGATTATCATTTAGTCACAGAAAAGAGAAAATCTCGTTGTGAGGAATGAGCCCATCAGTGGGAGCAATCATCTTCTTCCAAGTGTATCTTCCAAATGAAAAGCCTAGACACATTTCATTCTTTAAAATGGTTGATCCTGCTCAGTCTGGCAGCTAGGTTACAAAGGTCCTAAGCCAAACTTAAATCAAAGTGAAGGCAGTGGTTGCTGTGTATACACTTCTATATCCAACCAAATAATTCTGATTTCTCGATCTTTGCAGATATGTGGCTGTCAATAGAGAAATGGTGATAGACTGAGAAAATACACTGTCAAACGCCTGTTTGTAGGCATTATTGTTTCAGTTATCTATAATATATGCACAATACCCCAAAATATACTGAGTGGGATAAAACAAACATGCTATTATATTTCTCCACTTCTGGTGGTCAGGAATTTTAACAGAACACAGAACGATGGCTTTCTGCTCAGTGATGCCTGCACCCTCAGCTTTGATGACTCCAAAGACTCTGAGGTGACTCAAAAGGTACGGCTCAATAGCAGGGACAGGAGAATCCACTTTCCACATGGTTTCTTTAATCACGTGTCTGGCATTTGGCCTAAGATGGGTGAAGGACAAGCTCAGCTGGGGCTGTTGAACAGAGTGCCTACATGTGGCCACTCCAGCTTGTCAGTCTCAAGATAATCAGAATTCTTACCTGATGGCTCAGGGTTCAAAGGACAAGTGTTCCAGTGAACAAGAAAGAAGCTGCATGACCTTTCACAACACAGTCTCGGAGATTACCCAGCGTCATTTGCAGAGTGCGCTATTAGTTGAAGCAGTCACATGCCCATCCAGATTCAAGTGGAGGAGACATAGCCCCCACTTCCTGATGGAAGGAGTATCCAAAAAGTTGCAGCCATGTTATTAAACTGTCTCAGTTGCCTTCCACATAAGATACCACCATCAACAGAAAGGCAAATTGTGTTATTCAGAAGCACAGAGGTATATGGGGAATAGGGAAAGGCCTCATTAGGTACCTGTGATGTAAAATGAAAGGACAGTCCTTACAAGAGTAATCTTACTGGAGCACATTCAGGAATACTCAAGATCTAACTCCTGTATAGCTTTGTTGCTGGGAACAGGGTTTTTTAGTGTTTATTCTTCAAGACCTCGCTAAGGGCTACATGGCCCCTTTGACTCATGGTGCTCCAGATGTGACTCCAGACCACATCAATGTAAACACCATGGGGCTACTATGATTTTTTTCTAGGTCAGTCATTACACATCAAGTCAGAAATAAAGAACCAGTACATTATCACAGCTGAAGAGTCATCACTATATGAATGTATGGGGGCAATTTTACCCCTGCCCTGGATACCTATCCTGATCTTCTGGGTACGTATATATATATATATTTTTTTGGCACCCCCAGTACATTACAGGGAATCAATAGATTAGATGAAGCAGAGGATCAAACCAGTGATGTAGAAGATAAGGTAGCAGAAAACACCCAATCAGAACAGCAAAAAGAAAAAAGAATCAAAAAATTTTAGGAGAGTTTAAGGGGCCTCTGGGACAACATAAAGCATATGAACATTCACATTATAGGGGTACCAGAAGGAGAAGAGAGACAGCAAGGTATTGAAAACCTATTTGAAGAAACAATGACAGAAAACTTCCTTAACCTGGTGGAGGAAATAGACATTCAAGCCCAGGAAGCAGAGAGAGTCCCAAACAAGATGAACCCAAAGAGGCCAACACCAAGACACATCATAATTAAAATGCCAAAGGTTAAATACAAACAGAGAATCTTAAAAGCAGCAAGAGAAAAGCAGTTAGTTATCTACAAGGGAGCCCCCATAAAACTACCAGCTGATTCCTCAACAGAAACTTTGCAGGCCAAAAGAGATAGGCAGTAAGTATTCAAAGTGATGAAAAGTAAGAACCTTTTCATCACAGCAAAGCTATCATTTAGAATCGAAGGACAGATAAAGAGCTTCCCACACAAGAGAAAGCTAAAGGAGTTCATTACCACCAAACAAGAATTACAAGGAATCTTAGAGGAACTTCTTTAAGACAAAAAATATATATATCAAAATATGAATAATAAAATGGCAATAACTACATATGTATCAACAATTACTTTCAATGTAAGTGGATTAAATGCTACATTCAAAAGATAGAGGGCTTGAATGAATAAGAAAATAAGACCCTTCCATATGTGTATGCTACCTATAAGAGGTGCACTTCAGATCAAAAGACACACAGAGGCTGAGAGCAAAGGGATAGAAAAAGATATTTCATGAAAATAAAAACAAACAAACAAAAGCTGGGATAGCGGGCCGCCCAAGTGGCGCGATGGTTAAGAACTGGCTTGGGATGCCAGAGGGCCCAGTTCGGATCCTACATATGAGGACCAGTGACACTGCCCTCCACAGCTAAGATGCTGAACAGCAGCTCAACCTGGAGTTGGGCTGCCATGAGTCGCCGGCGACCACGTAGGCTGCAGTCCCTGTGGCAGTGGGTTGCCATGGGCTACCGTATGTAGCCAGCAGCCAGCGTGAGCAACCAGCAGCCGCAGAGAGCGGCCATCCAGAAGCCGGCGACCGTTCTGCCTCTCCCGGGAAGAGTGTAATGATGGTGCCAACTTGGGCCAGTGAAGCAGCGTCCTCCACAACTAGACTGAAGACCAAAACGACAGCAACTTGTCTGTTCCCCTTCCCCCAATTCCCCAGCACTGTACCCATCCCCCCAATTCCCCAATAAAAAATCTTTAAAAAAAAAAAAAGATACTGAATCAGCAATTTAGTCACTTGTGTTGGATTATTTTCCCTCATCTGGTGCAAGAATATATTTGGCTATTGAATGCATACAAATTGATTTTTAAATATAATTTAATTCTGTACTATTCCAGAGTACAGAAAAGAGAAAAAAAATACTGACTCAGTTTATGAGCTTTGCATAATCTTGATTCCAAAACTGACCAAAGTAATACCAAAAATAAAAAAAAATCTACAGGCCAGTCTCAATTGTGGACATAGATGCTAAATGCCAAACTGTCACCTTGCAGCTGCCGACTCTAATGCTCCTGTGCACTGATCCTCTGAAGTCAGAAGGAAGTGTCTTGGAATGCTGAGACCTGAGGGAATGATCTCAGTAAAACTTCCTTATCAAGTGGTCTCAGAATGCTGATGCCATTCGGGAATCATAAGCATGTGTGAAAGCATAACTCGTGCTTAATCACAATGAGTTTCGGTGAAGCAGCTGCCAGTCTAATTGAATCAATTAACTGGGTATAGATATTCAAATTGACCTCTTTGTGACCGTTGTAAATAAAAGCTTTATGCCCGCCAGTATCAGGGCTGCTCTGGGTCTGCAGAGACAGGACCCCTGGCCTGCAGAAACTCTACTTTTGACTCTTCTGCTTTCTTAACCCTTCGTCGCCCCTCCTAGAGCCGCCCCAGCCCTTGTCACGCGGGACGTGATACCAAACAAAATATTAGCTAGCCTATTTACCCCAGAGGTACTCGATTGTACGTGAATGTTCTATTTCTTGACCTGGGTGGTGGATACATTGGGTTTTTTGAAGTATTATCCTTTAAACTGAACAAATACATATTTGTTTAAATGCATTTTGTATATTCTATTGTTTACAGAATATATTTCATTATAAAAATAATACTAGCAATCCCTAGGAGCACCTGACAGTCGCTCTTTCCCACTAAACTCATCTGCTGTTCATTGGAACATCTCAAAATTCTGCATTTGGTGCTACACAAACTGTGACCCACACACTAAGCAGAAGCAGAAGCAGCAGCACATGGGAACTGGCTAAAAATGGAAATTGAGGCCCCACACCAAACCTACTGAATTAGAAATCTCTGGAGGTGGGACTCAGAAAGCTGGGTTTTAGCAAATCCTCCAGGTTATTCAGAGGCTCTCTCCAGTTCAAGAAGCACTGCTCTACGTAACAGCTGCAAGCAATAAAGGGCTCACACGCAAGAAGTGAGACTTAAGCCCAAGGGAAGGAACCTGAGCCGGAGGCAACTTGGTGTCCAAAACTACACCCATTGCCTTACTTGCAGCAGATATTGCACCGTGCTGGGTTTTCCTTCTTTGAGGGACCAGTCTCATTTTACAGTAAGAATGATGACCATTCTTCATTGACTCACACCTGAACATCTGTGTCAATTACAGGGTCATGGTTCTCTAATTATGTAACAACTTCCTCCTCCACACTGGTCACACTGTGAAGCCACTCAGGGTAAACTTGCTTCTCTAGCTCTGAGTGAAGGGAAAATATGTTCATTCTGAATTATCCAGGAACAAGGACTCTCCCTAAATCGCAGACTAATCATCCATTTGTGGGACTATCCAAAAGTTGTCCTTCTTCCTGCCCCCTCTCTTTTGTTCTCTTCACTATTTCCCAGAACCTTTGCATACACCGGAGAAACAACAGCAAGTCACTTTCAAGTACGTTCCTCAGGAGCCCTGCAAATGATTCACAGGGAATAGAGAATAGACAACTGGCTAAAATATTACATTTTTTAACTATGGATTAAAATGCTCATAATTATAGATGAATAAAATAGACTTTAAGGAAGTTAAAGAGCCATCGGTGGTGGAATCAGAATAAAGCTCATTCTAATTTTCTATTGTTATCAGGGGTATACTTTCACATAACTTGAATGTGTGTAGTTATTTTACAAAGCCTAATACAAAAAATAGCAAACCCCTCCCTGAGGCACCATCTTTCCTTTCCCTGAGGGGATTCTTTTAGAGTCTATCATTATACCACTAAATAACATGCATATATCGTAATCTTCTTGATTTTCAGTTATTGATTGTCTATTGATTCTCTACCAGGGAAGATGAGACTTAGCTTTCTCTAACCTATCCCTCTCCCCGCACCACAAACACACACTTTTCCCATAAGCACCTCCATCCCCTCATTCACTCAATAGGGTTGCATTGAAATTTTGGTTAGATTAACATTCAGTGTTGACATTTTTGTGACTATGTAAGTGTCACCACAGTTGAGACATGTCGTCTACTATGGTTACTTTTCTTTCCTGTACAAGCTTTTTTTTTGGGGGGGGGGCGGTTAGGAGTCAGAAGAACAGTTGATAACTGCTACTTTTTTTATTTGTCCATATGCTTGGTTTTCTGTTTACTTATCACCAAATCAATCTCACACTCTTCCAAATGTCTAAAACTGCCATCAATATATTGTGAAATATAGTGTCAGTCTACTAATTTCATCTTCTTGAGAAAATCTCTTTTGGAGCCTTCTGCTTTGCTCAGCTCTGGACATTAATGTCTATCTATTGTCCTAGAATCTCTGTTCATTCTTTCTGAAAAGTCCTTTCTGCTGTCTTATATTAAATCCCCTGTTTCTTATTTTCCATGACTTCCATTTTTTCAGTATCCTTCTCTCTTTTCGATGAATCATATCCAGCACCATATCTCTGAGAAAGAGCTCATGGGAGATAAAATTCTTCAGACCTTGGGTATCTGATTTTTTTTTCTTAATTCTATCCTTACATTTGCTTATGAATTTGGCTGAGTATAGAATTCTAGTTTAGGAATAATTTTTCCTCAAAAATTTGGAGATACTGTTCTGATTTTTTATCTTCTATAGGTGACTTGTTTTTTGTTTGTTTGTTTGTTTTTTAATTTATTTCACGAAGTTTGTAGAACTTCTTTATTTTCCCAGAATTGTGAAATAACAAATGACGTGCCTTGGAGTGAGTCTATTTTTATTCTATTCAGCTGGGCAATCTATGGATCCTTACAACCTGGAAGAACTAGAGTTTAGTTTTAAATTCTTTTTCTTTTTAACTATGTGGGTAAATGATTTTCTCCTTTCTCTACGATTCCTTTTCTTTCTCTCTTTTTGGAACTCCTGTTATAAAGGTATTAAACCTCATGATCTGGTCCTTTTATTATATTTTCTCTTCTATTTTCTGTCTCTTTTCCTTCTTGCTCAAATTTCTTGGAAATTCCTCAATTTTATCCTCCCACTATTCTGTTGAGCTTTTCATTTCTATTATATTTTTAATATCTAACAGTTACCAATAATCCTTTTTTAAAGCAACCTGTTCTGATTTCATGAATGCAATATCGTATCTAAGAACACTAATGATATTTTTTTAAAGTAGTCTTTCCCCTGAAAAATCTTTTCTTTCAAGTTGCTCTTTTTCTGTGTGTTTGTTGTGATCTCTATGTTTCATGGTGAAATCTTAGCTCAGCTAGCTGGTGACCTTGCTTGCCTACTCATATTTAAGAGTACAGCCCTACAAGAGCTGATTGGAAGTTCTGAGCTGTGATTGATGTTTGACTACTATGGGCTTCCCTGTACCTTTTGATCTAGCTGGGTCATTTCCTTGGAGATCCCCCTCCCCAAGCGTCATTACCATTTCTTTCTTCTTGGTCTGGTAGGTTTCCTAGAGAAAGATCTTCCAGTCTCCTATCTAGAAAAGACATGTCTGCCTTCAACATTTTGGGAACTAAGTATAGAAGAAGGTGGAGTGAGGGGATGTCTCAGTATTCAGAATATAATTTTGCATAATTCCTATGTTTTCAGTATTATACTCCCGCTTTCAACTATGTCTGATGAATCCTAGTGCAGGGGTACTCTGTTTTACATTCTCCATTGAGAAATTATCTCAGTCTTTCTTTGGAGTGGGTTGGGGTGAAGAACAATTGTGAGTCTGAATTGGAGGAGGGGATCTAACTGGTTTTTAAACAAACTTTAAATCAATACTGTCCTTTTTAGCACTACCTCTCCTCTTCCAGAAGTAGTCGTGTGCCAATTCCTCAAACTTTTACATATTCTGTGTTGCAAATCAGGTTACTTTTCAGCTTCCTACTGCTGGCACAAGATTCAGCTTTCTCAAATGACCCAAATTCTGTCAATGTTGTCTCCTCTCTCATTTTCTTTATTGCTTTAAGTTTATACCTTTCTTCAGAAAAACAAATCTATTTATTGTCATTTTATGAGGTGTTTGGCAAAAGTAAAGTAAATGTGTGTACTCAATCCACTATCTTCACCCAAAAGTCACAATAATAAAATTCATCAAAACTCTCCATGCAAAAGGTAAGATAGAATTTCAATGATTTCCTAGAAAATTTAATCAACATTTTAAAAAATCAAAGAAAAGACAAAATAATTAATTAATACAACCACTTTGAAAAGCTGTTGGTTGGTAATATCTACAATAAGTGAATATACCCCAAATCTGAAATTTTCCATTTCTAGTATATATCCAAAAGAAATACAGAGGGTGCCAAAAAAAAATTTATACATATTTTAAGAAAGAAAAACTGTGTTAAAATTGTAATACTTAATATATACCAATAACAAAAGATGAATACAAGTCACATTTGACTTCTGCAATTACAAGCGGTGCTCAAAGTGGTTACCATTAGCATCCAGACACTTCTGATTATCGTGAACAACTTACTGCTTGAGCAACGCTGACCAAAGTACCCACTTGTATACATTTTTTGGCACCCCCAGTTATGCATAAATGTTCACCAAAAGCCATATAAAAAAATGTCCACAGCAGCATTACTATTATTAGCTGAAAACTGAATCAACTCTAATGTCTATCAACAGTAAAATGTATGATAAATTGTGGTGTATTCATGGAATATGCACAGTATACACAACAGAATACTATACAATGAAAATGGAGAGTTTAGAGGGGAAAATGGCGGCTGTGAGGAGGGATCCCTGTGTTCTCACCTGGAAACCGCCACAATTTGAACAGCTGTAACTCAGCAAACAAACCTCTACCCATCACACAGAGCAGCTAAGAGACTTGTACGCCAATTACTTTAACGTGGGCAGACCGGGCGAGTGGGAGAAGAGGGAGGCGAGACACGTGGAGGCGCAGCCCCCACCCATGCCTGCTGAGACACGAGGACTCAGAGAGCAGATCAGAGAGTGTTCCCACGGCTTGCTCCCTGCGCCTCGTGGCCCGCCTAGAGTGTAGCGGCAGCGCGATGGTTTTCTGCCTGAGGCAGACGCCTTGGGCCAGGTGAGTGGGGCAAGAGCGAGAACAGATGTGCGTGCAGAGGCAGGCGTGCAGAGGCAGGGTTCATACTAGCAGCTGCGGAGCTGCAGGACCCCAGGAGACAGAGCGGAGAGCGTTGCAGCAGCAGGGTGGGCTCAGTCCCTGCTCCCCTGCAATCCCTCCCGGAGCGCAGCAAGAGCCTGGCTGGAGTGTCTGAGGCAGAAGCCTCAGCTCAAAACAGTGGGGGGACTTTGTTTGTTTTTTGTTTCTTTTTTTCTTTTTTCTCTGACAGAAAGCAAAACACAACTGCATAGATAAGAAGCCACCCCCACCCTCCCTCAGAAACCTTGGCCCCCACCATACCAGAATCTTAAACTGACCCCTGAATGGAGGAGTAGGGTCAGATTACAGAGGTGCTTCTACTCCCAGGGGGTTGAGGAACTCTGCATAAAAGAGGCTGGGGAGTGTGAGCCTACCTACCCTGTCCCCACCTCTCCTGCACGGCTTGGGAGGCAGGGCAACTTCATCTGCTGAGTCACTCGCAGGCCCCCCAGCAGGTGGCTTTTAGCAGCTCTGAAATCTCACACCCCCCACAGCCTCCAGCAGAAATAGTGCCAGAAGAAGCACATTGAGCCTTCTGGCTGCGCAGCACTCAGCGTGCCTCGGGGCAGGAGAGAGCAGAAATGTCATTGACTTTCTAAAAACTACCAATCACACCTCATAACCCCACTCATCTACAATAGACCTGCATTGCCAGGGTCACTCTAGGCACCAGATGGCCAGCTCTACCTCCACAAGATACAAAAGAGTTTTTGTATAGCAGAGGACAACCTGGAGAGCCCTTGGTGGACTTGAGCCAAGACTGGCACTGGTTGGTTTTGGGGGTTTTTTTTGGCATGTTTTTTGTTGTTGTTGTTTTGGGAGTTTTGCGGGGATTTTTGGTTGCTTGTTTTGGTTGTTTTGTTTTTTTCTATTTCATTATTATCATTTTTAGTTTTTAATATACACATATATATATAGGTGTATATATGTGAATATATACATCCATATATATAGGGGTGTGTGTGTATATATATATTTATAGTTTTTTTTAATTTCTCTTTCTTTCCTTCTTTCTTTTCTACCCTCTCTCTCTCCCTTCTTTTCTTCTTTCTTTTCACTGCTCTACTTTTCCTCCTTCTTTCCATTTTTCTGCAATTTTTTTTTGGTGTTGCTATTTTGTTTCTCGTGTTTATTCTATTTTTTTACTATATTTTGTTTTGTTCTTGTTTTCTTTTTTTGTAAGTTTGATATTTCCGTATATGTTGAGTGTAGGTTGTTGGTTGTTTTTTACATGTGAGAGTATCTGGTTTCCTCTGGTGGCTGTTGTACTCGTTCTTGTTGATCTGTTTTGCTCTAAAATTGCTCTGCAGCAGGACCCAGCCAAAGAGGCACAAGAATCATCACACCCAGAGGCCAACCTTAGACAAAACCAGAGCATTACAGGGACTGACCTACAAGAGTGACACCGAAAGGGAAATCGCTACAGGCACAAGAGCCCATAGAGGCCAAGCCTCATTGAAGGAGTCAACCCTCACACAGCAGCTCATAAACTGTGGACAGCTAATCCTCACAGCTAGTCAGCCTGGGAGTCAATCCCACCTACTGACAAGCCAAAAGCAATCAAAGCTCAACTTCTACAGGAGGAGGCGTGCAACACAAGGAACACCTCTGGTACATATGCACAGGAGAATAGGGAGACTGAGTAATTCAAATATAAAGGACACATACCACATAAATCTACTCAGAAAAGACTGAGAGACCTAGGGAATCTACCTATTACATCAAAGCAAACACAAAGAGTAAGCCAGAATGCTTAAACAAAGAAACACATCCCAAACAAAACAACAGAAGAAACCTCCTGAATCAGTGGAACTAGAGGAAATAAAGGTAAACAACCTATCGGAGACAGAGTTCAGAACACTGATTATTAGAATGTTCAAGGAAATTAATGAGAATATAAAGAAGGATAGAGAAATCATGAAAAACAACTAGCTAGAACTAAAGAATACAATTACTGAATTAAATAACAAACTTGATGGAATTACTAGCAGATTGAATGAAGCAGAGGATCGAATCAGTGACTTAGAAGACAAGATAGCAGAGATCATCCAAGTGGAACAACAAAAAGAACACTGAAAACAGTTTAAGAGAGCTGGGCGACAACATCAAGCGCAACAACATGCACATCATAGGAATACCAGAAGGAGAAGAGAAGGAACAAGGGATAGAGAACATATTTGAAGTAATAATGTCTGAAAACTTCCCTAAACTGGCAAAGGAAATTGACATACAAGCCCAGGAAGTGCAGAGAGTTCCAACCAAGATGATCCCAAACAGGCCCACACCAAGACACATTATAGTGCAAATGGCAAGGGTTAAAGACAAAGACAGAACCCTAAAAGCAGCAAGGGACAGGCAGCAAGTTACTTACAAGGGCACCCCCATAAGAATATCAGCCAACTTTTCTACAGAAACTTGGCAGGCCAGAAGGGAGAGACAGGAGGTTTTCAAAGTGATGAAAAACTAAGGCCTACAAACCTGATGGCTTTATCCAGCAAGTTTATCATTTAAAATTGAAGGAGAGATAAAGAGCTTCCCAGAAAAGAATAAGCTAAAGGAATTCATTACCACCAAGCCAGCATTGCAGGAAATGTTAAAAGGGCTTCTTTAAGCAGAAGAAAGAGAAAAACAACCTAACTAAGGAAGACCAGGAACACAAATAACAAAATGGCAATAACTATGCACCTATCAATAATCACGTTAAATGTAAGTGGATTAAATGCTCCAATCAAAAAACATAGGGTGGCTGAATGGATAAGAAAGCAAGACACTTGAATATGCTATATACAAGACTCACCTCAGATCAAAAGACACTTACAGGCTGAAAGTAAAGGGGTGGAGTAAAATATTTCATGCAACTAGAACTGAGAAAAAAGCTGGAGTAGCAATACTTATATCACATAAAATGGACTTTAAATTGAAGACTATAATAAAGGACAAAGAAGGGGACTTCATAATAATAAAGGGATTGATCCAATAAGAGGACACAACCCTAGTAAACATCTATGCACCTAACATATGAGCCCCAGAATATATAAAACAGATATTGACTGACATAAAGACGGAGATCAACAGTAACACTATCATAGTAGGGGACTTCAACACCCCGCTGTCACCAACGGACAGATCCTCCAGACAGAAAATCAATGTGGAAATGACCTTAAATGACTCATTAGACCAGCTAGATTTAATTGGTGTTTTCAGAGCATTTCACTCCAAAGCTATGGAATACACATTCTTCTCAAGTGCACATGGAACATATTCCAAAATAGACCACACGTTAGGCCACAAAGCAAGTCTCAATAAATTTAAGAAGACTGAAATCATACCAAGCGTCTTCTCCGACCACAATGCTATGAAGCTAGAAATCAATTACAAGAAGAAATCCGGAAAGCTCACGAATTCATGGAGGCTAAATAACATGCTACTAAATAGCAAGTGGGTCAAAACTGAGATCAAGAAGGAAATCAAAAGATACCTTGAGACAAATAAAAATGAAAACACCATGACCCAAAATCTTTGGGATGCAGAGAACGCAGTCCTAAGAGGGAAGTTCACAGCAGTGCAGGCCTACCTAAAGAAGCCAGAAAAATTTCAAATCAACAGGTTATCCTTACACTTCAGGGAACTGGAAAAAGAATAGCAAAATAAGCCCAAAAGGAGTACAAGGAAGGAGATAATAAAGACCAGAGCGGAAGTAAACAAAATAGAGACCAGAAAAACAATACAAAAGATCAACAAAACCAAGAGCTGGATTTTTGAGAAGATAAACAAAATTGACAAACCTCTAGCCAGACTCATCCAAAAAGAGAGAGAGGACTCAAATAGTAAAATCAGGAATGAAAGCAGTAAAGTGACAACAGACACCACAGAAATACAAAAAAAATTTAAGAAATTACTATGAGCAACTATATGCCAATAAATTTGACAATCTGGAAGAAATGGATAATTTCCTAGAAGCATACAACCTTCCAAAGCTAACTCAAGAAGAGACAGAAAATCTGAATAGACTGATACTACCAAGGAAATTGAATCAGTAATCAACAAGCTCCCAACAAACAAAAGCCCGGGACCATATGGTTTCACAAGTGAATTTACCAAACATTCAAAAAAGAATTATCGGCCAGACGCGGAGGGAAGGAGTTACAAACAGCTGCAGAGAGGCCGCGGAGCCAGCGACGACCAAGCCAGCTGAGCTGCTGCCGCCACCGCCGCTGCCGCTGCCGCGCCTCCATGGCGGCCCCCAAGGACACCCATGAGGACCATGATACCTCCACCAAAAATGCAGATGAGTCCAACCATGACCCTCAGTTTGAGCCTATAGTTTCTCTCCCTGCGCAAGAAATTAAAACGCTGGAAGAAGATGAAGAGGAGCTTTTCAAAATGCGGGCAAAGCTATTCCGGTTTGCTTCAGAGAATGATCTCCCAGAATGGAAGGAACGAGGCACTGGCGAAGTCAAGCTCCTGAAGCATAAGGATAAAGGGAGGGACCATCCGCCTCCTCATGAGGAGGGACAAGACCCTGAAGATATGCGCCAACCATTACATCACTCCAATGATGGAGCTGAAGCCAAACGCGGGCAGTGACTGCGCCTGGGTCTGGAACACCCACGCCGATTTTGCCGATGAATGCCCCAAAC
>NW_017731475.1:953504-958092 GCF_001890085.2 Hipposideros armiger
CTACCATGCTCATGGGTAGGAAGAATTAATATAGTTAAAATGTCCATACTGCCTAAAGCAATATATAGATTCAATGCAATTCTTATCAAACTACCAAGGGCATTTTTCACAGAAATAGAAAATATGATCCTAAAATGTATTTGGAACCATAAAAGACCCCGAATAGCCACAGCAATCCTGAGAAATAAGAACAAAGTCAGGGGTATCATGCTATCAGACATCAAAACATACCACAAGCCTACAGTAATCAAAACAGTGTGGTACTGGCATAAACACAGGCACATAGATCAATGGAACAGAATAGAGAGCCCAGAAATAAATCCATTCATATACGGTCAATTAATTTATGACAATGGAAGCAAGAATTTACATTGGGATAAATATAGTCTATTTAATAAGTGGTGCTGGGACAATTGGACTGACACAAGCAAAAAAATGAAACTAGATGACCTCCTTATGCCATATACAAGAACAAATTCAAAATAGATTAAAGATTTAAATGTAAGACCTGAAACCATAAATATAGGGAGTATATTTGCAGGCATTACACTGAGCAATATTTTTACTGTTACATCCCCACAGGCAAGGGAAGTAAAAGAAAAAACGAACATATGGGATTACATTAAACTTAAAAGGAAACCATCAATAAAACAAAAAGGAAGCCTACTGAATGGGAGAAGATATTTATCAATGATATGTCTGATAAGGAGTTAATATTCAAAATTTATAAAACACTCATTCAACTCAACACCAAAAAAACCAAACAACCCAATTAAAAAATGGGCAGAGGATATGAAGAGACATTTCTCTAAAGAGGACATACAAATGGCCAACAGGCATATGAAAAAATGTTCAACCTCACTAAGCATTAGGGAAATGCAAATAAAAACCACAATGAGATACCACTTTACCCAGTCAGAATGGCTATCATCAGTAAATTAACAAACAAGTGCTGGTGAGGTTGTGAGGAAAAGGGACCCCCGGTGCACTGTTGGTGGGATTGCAGACTGGTGCAACCACTATGGAAATCAGTATGGAGGTATCTCAAAAAACTGGAAATGGAACTACCTTATGACCCAGCAATTCCACTCTCAGGTATTTATCCACAAAAACCCAAGACACTAATTCAAAAAAATATATGCACCTTCATGCTCATTACAATAGCCAAGACTTGGAAACAATCGAAATGCCCATAGGTAGACGACTGGATTAAGAAACTGTGGTACATTTACACAATGGAGTATTATCAGCTATAAAGAAGAAGGAAATCGTCCCATTTGCAACGATATGGATGGAACTAGACAACATTATGCTAAGTGAAATAAGTCAGTCAGAGAAAGACAAATACCATATGATCTCACTTATATGTGGAATATAAAGAATTGAATAAACGAGTAATGTAAACAGAAATAGTCTCAGAGACACAGAGGAAAAACTGATGATTGCTAGTTGGGAGGGGGTGGGGATGAAGGAGAAGGGGAAGGGACGAGACAACATAAATTGGTAACTACAATATTGCCACAGGGAAAGAAAAGACAGTTTGGGAAATATAATCAATAATGTTGTAAATATTTTTTAGGGGGCCAGATGGACTCATGTCTTGTTAGGGAGATCACTTCATGGACAGTGTAGAGGCCTGACCACCACACTGTATATCTGAACTGATGTTGAATAATATTGTATGTCAACTATAATTTAATATATATATAGTCATGGGATGTGGAATAGAGTGTGGGAATGGAATCAATGGAATTGTAATAGATATGTATGATATCGGGGGTGGGGGTGCAGTAGATAGGGGAGGGATGTTGTCACTTTGTGAGGGGTGAAAAGGATAACTATTGTACTGTTTTGTACACCTGAAACTAATAATAATTTTTAAATGTCAAAAAATAATAAAATGAAATGAAATGAAAATGAGCAAGTTAGTGCTATATTGAAGAACACAAATACAATATTGAGTGAAAGAAGGCATACACTAAAGAGTACATATTATAAAATTCTATTTCTATCAAGTTTAAAACTACTCTATAGTAATAGAAGTCATAACAGCATCTACCTCTAAAAGAGAGAATAATGCCTGGGGGGCCTACGAAAGAGGTTTCTGGGGAGCTGGTAATTTCTTGACCTGAAAGGTGGTTCTATGTGTTCCCTCTGTATAAATTAATCAATTGTACACTTATTATTTGGCCATTTTTCTATGTTATACTTCAATTTAAAAGGTCCCTTCAAAAATATTTACCTTTACAAAACAAAAAAGAAGTAAAGGAAGGAAGGAAGGAAGGAAGGAAGGAAGGAAGGAAGGGGAAAAAGAAAGAAAAAGTCAAGACTAAAGAAGATTCATTTGGGGCCAGCCGAGTGGCACATTGGTTAAGATTTGGCTTGGGACGCCAGCTCTGAGCAGCAGGGCCCCGGTTCAGATCCCACATTAGGGCCAGTGACACTGCACCCTCTACAGCTAAGATGGTGAACAACAGCTCAACCTGGAGCTGGGCTGGTGTGAGTCACCGGTAACGGCATAGGCTGCAGTGGAGCTGCAGTCGGCTACCGTGAAAAAAAGCTACCGTGAGTGGTCGGCAGCCTACGTGAGCTGCCAAGAGCTGCCGTGAGCAGTCATCCAGTGGTTGGCAACCAATCTGCCTCACCCAGGAAGAGTGCAATGATAATACCAACATGTGAAGGACATCCTCCACAACTAGACTGAAGAACAAAAGGACAGCAACTTGTCTGTTCCCCTTCCCCAATTCCCCAGTGCTGTACCCCCCACCCCCAATTCCCCAATAAAAATCTTTAAAAAAAAATTATTAAAAAAAAAAAGATTCATTTGGTACTGAGCTTTCTGATTTAAGTAGTTTCTTAGGTCAAATGACAGCTTTGCCACTATTAGACTGTGACTTTGGTTAAAGCATTATTTCAATTCCTCTATAAAATTAAGATGCAGTCATTCATTCATCCAACAAAAATGTATTGACTGCTTACTATTACAGGTACTTGGGATATAGCAATAAGCAAAACACACTCAAATCCTTTTCCCCATAGAGCCAATAACCTGATGGGGAAGGGGAAACTATATCTGCTCTATCTACGTCACAGAATTTCTGTGAATCTTGAGAGAGATCATGGTAAGAACCTACTACTCAAAATATGGTTTATGGACCAGCAGCAATATTAGCACCACCTGTAAATTTATTAGAAAGGTGAATTCAGGCCCCACCCTAGACCCACTGAATCAGTACCCTCCTTTTAACAAGATCTCCAGATAATTTATATGCACACTAAAGTTTGAGAAGCACTGCTATACTACTTCGTGAATCATCAAATGCTGTCAAATGTAGGCTATTATTATTAGTCATGCTCATCAGGAAATTGCCACAAACCTGCTTTGTAGATACATTCCTATTCCAGCAAATAAGAAATGTAAGGGTGAGAAAGCACATGTTTACTCTCATCTTAAAAGCTACTCTATTTCCAGGATATGTTGTTTTGAAATGTTTTCTTTCTGTTTGTTCTTTAAGTCGGCCCCAATCCTCCAAGTCAATAAACCCCTACATCAGAAGCCCCACTGATGAAAATACTATTGATGAACTTTATGACTGGGTTTTTCAATTGGTTCAACATCATTTCCTGGCCATTCAATAGTGAGCCGAAGAAGAGTGCTTTGATTACGTAATAAAATGCTGAACAATACAGACTTTAGATTATGGTGTTTTATTGGCATTTTGTTATGTCCCAGCTTCATTATGTGTCTTTCATCTGGGAGAGGTAGGAAAACCTTTTCCTGCAGGCTGTTTGGTGGGTCTCTAATCAGACTTGTTCCAACAAGGCTTTTATGGAAGTGAGAGCCCAGGAAGCTGTTGTCTGGTAGGAGAGCATGTTGTTCTGAGAATAGGGATTAATCAGGCCTTCCGCAAGTGTCTTATTAGAAAAAAAAACAAAACACTTTGTCAAGTTGTTCCTACAGTAGTACTACTCAGAGCTTAATGTGCATACAAACGATCCAGAAATTTTACTAAAATGCAGTGGCAATTCACTAGGCCTGGGGCTGAAACTTCTTCATTTCTCGTATATTCCCAGTTGATGTTGATGCTACTGGTTCCCAGACCACACTTTGAGTAGCAAAATCCTATCCTACAGGAACTCAAAAGTAACCAAATAGTAATTTTGAACCACTAGGATCCCCCAACATACACAACAGGGACTTCTAGTTTAAAAAAATAAATAAATAAATAAAGCCCAGCAAACCAAAGTTGACTTACTGGTTCTTTAGGAATTTAGAAATTTAAAGATTCATATTAAAATTATAAATGTAGTTTTAATATTTAAATATAACTGTTTATATAAAAACTAAAAGGAAGTGCATTAAAATGTTAAGATTTGTGGGGGTTTTTTCTTGTTTCTGCTTTCTAAATTTTCTAAAATAAACATTGTTTAATTTTGTAATATGGAAACAATAAATACCAGTTTTTAAAATGTATATTTTTACAAGTTATCCTAAACTCATGCTAAACACTCTGAATACTAGGTAAAAAGTTCTTGATTTTTTAAATAAATATCACAGAGTATAAACATATATTCAATGGGAGAAGTG
>NW_017731475.1:958582-961961 GCF_001890085.2 Hipposideros armiger
CTGAAACTAACAATAAAAAAATAAAATAAATTTAAAAAAATAAACATATATTCAGGTTCTCTCTGCCTCTTCTCTCCATCTTCCCACCGTGGTGCAGAAAAAGATCAAGTTGCAATGAACTCCAAATATATCCAATATTACATTTTTTCTAAGGTGAAAACTTGCTTTTTAGATTTTGCCATTTTAATGGTGAATATGTCTGTAGCTTCATTAATAGTATATAACTGCTACTCTCTAAGAGCCTTTTATGATGAGAAGTCTTCATTAGAAAACTCCAGACTTCCCAGAAGCATTTCATGAATGCCTTTGATAAATTCCTGATTATCTTAAAGCAATTCAAAGACAAAAGCTGGTTCATTTTCAAACTCTTGAGACAGAAAAAAAAAGTAGTTAAATAGAGATTATTGTTGATGATTTGGTCCTACAAGCAAGTAGGTAAAAGCCGCAAGAGTGGCAAGCCGTCTGAACAGAGCCTACGCATATTCTCTTAACCATTGCCTTACTCTAACTCTAATGATGCTTAACGTTCCTTGAGCACTTATTATGCACCAAGGACTGCATTAAACACATTAGATGGATTCTCTCACGTAATATTTTCCCTATTTTATAAATGAGGAAACATTAGAGAGGTGAAGTAACTTGCCTACCAATAAATACACAGTAAGTGGCAGAAAAGACAGGAAGTGACTGATTCCAGGCAGTATGTATCTCAGTGACACTGCAGAAATCAATGAGCCTGTCAAAAATACAGTATGTACTAAATCATCTCACAATTGTGTTCTGAATTCCTAGGCTCCTAATCAATCACCAATTTATTCAATAGCTATTTTCACTATGCTCACCTGCTTATTGTTTTACAGCCATTAATTAACTGTAGCTTGTTCAGTGGGAGCGTCAGAGAAAGACTCACCTATTTTTCTAAATTGACTCTGTATATGGATTTTTATAACTTTCTCATTTTAAAATATGAATTGAGTAGATATGTTCACTGAATGTCTGGAGCTATTGTTTCTTATCATCGTATCTTTATTCTACATATTATCTGATGTTAAACCTTATTTTGTCTTTTTCGCATTTATGTTGCCCTTGAAGTTGTAAGTTCCTTTTGGGCATTGCCTATGTCTTTTCACTTGACAATAACAGAGCTTCAGAATAAAAGACTGAAAGAAAAAAAAAGAAAAACTCTCAGCAATGGTTGCTTCTGGGTTGATGGGCTTATGAGTAATACTTATCTTTTCTGTACTTTCCAAATTTTCCACAAAGCACTTATAATTAGGGAAAATTATTAATTAAAATCATTTTAACTTTCCCTGCCTAGGGTTGCATGTATTGATTTCTACAAAACATCTCATCAACACTGTCAGAATATCTAGACGTGACACTAGTAATAAATAGAAGTAAAATTCTTACATTCAACCTAAGGCAAGAGTTGTATGTGTTAGAAGCCTAGTGAGAGGGAAGCCACTCCAATAGGGAGAAAAGAGAAAAGATGGAGGCAAAACATTTTAGTGACCTCACCATTGCGTCCCTGAATGCAAATGGCCCAGGTTTGTAAATGTGCCGAGTGCTTTCCACAGGTTCACAAAACAAAACCTCACTGTGTGCCACATGAGGGGACAAGTGCTATGGTAAATATATGATTATCACCTGCCTCAGTGCATGGAGTCATTCCTAGTAGCAGAGATAATTTTTCTAGGTGGTATGATGCTTCTGAAAGTTTGCCTGTGCTGCTTTTAAGCACAGGCTCTGATATAAAAGGTACTAAAGTTAGTCAGTTCTAGAAAGATCTTTTTCCTTCCATCTCAGGGAAAAAATCTTAGAAGCTAGAAAGATAGGTTTTTTTAAGAGATTTATTTCTCTGGCATTGCTGATGTTTGGAAATAAGTAGAAACCATTACTGTCTGCTTCTTGATGCTTTCATTATTGTTGCGCCTTCTGAAGTCATCAGTTATGACCTGTTAACATCACAGTGCATTGTTAGGGTTGTTTTCATTATCGAAGTGCTGCTAAGAGGATAGAGATGGCTGAGAGAATGACAGAGAAAATGCTGGAATCTCTCCTATACATGAGTCAGAGAGGAAATAGCTACCATCTTCATGGTGCACTGAGGGAACACATACCATGTTCTAGAAGCACTGGGGAAGATCCCCAGCTGTCCTTGTCAGAGCAACCCTGAAATGAATGTTAGAATGGCTGCCACAAAGCAGAAACTACAGGTGACAAGTACTGGGGAATTGGGGGGCTGGAGCACACTTTGAGATGAGGTTCTCTAAGGAATAATAAAATCTTCTACAACACTTCTGAGAGGTGGGATGGAGGTACAATTTGACAGATGTTACTTCTTAATTCCTTCTAGAAATACAGGATTTCCTCTGGGCCAGAATCCTAATGAGGTAGCTTGGTGAATCCTTAAAGGACAACCATTAAAAGCCTGATGTCATGATTTGTAGACTGATTAATTGGGTTCAAATCCCATTTCTGACAGTGATCTCAGGTAGTTATTTAAACTCTCTCAGCCTTGGCTTCCTCATCTGTGACATAAATCATGGTAATGAACTCATAGAAATGCTATAAGGATTAAATGATGAAATGTTTATAAAGTACTATGTATATAAAGTACACAGTGCCTGGCACACAATAGGCCTACAAAAAGTGATAGTTGTTACTAATTTTGAGTGTGTCTTTGTGTATATAAAATTGTGTGTATATATATAAATAAGCATATAAACATATATATAAGGTATCTTTGGGATACCTTATTTATTCCTTCTATAACTCATAGCAAAAAAAGATGAGAAGCATTGTGGTTTTGGTTTTGGATTCATTGAAGGTGATTAAGAGCATGTGAAATGTTTTATGTGTCAGATACCCAATAATGAGTCCAAATAACAGTGTACCATGATAAAATTATCCTGTCTTCTTAGTTAATAACTTTCCAAACTCACTAAGAGTCAGGTTAGGTAAAAGATTGTGCAAGTTTCTATATGTCAAAGAAAAGTTGCACAGAACAGAGTTTAACGGGCAAGGAAGAAGACTTTCTTCAAGAGTATTGCAAAAGGGCTATCCAAGTGGCATGTTTGTTAAGAGCTGGCTTTGGACACCAGCTCTGAGCAGCAGGTCTCCGGTTTGGATCCCACATGAGGGCCATTGACACTGCCCTCTACAGTTAAGATAGTGAACAACAGCTCGACCTGGAGCTGGGCTGCTGTGAGTCACCGGCAACAACGTAGACTGCAGCCCCTGCTGCAGTGAGCTACCATATGCTACCATGAGTGGCCAGCATCCAGTGTGAGCGGCCGGCAGCTGGCATGAGCTGCCAAGAGCCGCAGTGAGCAGCCATCCAGAGGCTGGCGACCGACCTGCCTCACCTGGGAAGAGC
>NW_017731475.1:962332-1006027 GCF_001890085.2 Hipposideros armiger
ACAGAGACTGGGAGATTGGTGTGCTATCTTTCTTGATGATCCTAGGATGACTCCCAGATCCTTGAAAAAGATGGTCCTGGATGATAAAACAGGCAAGAGGCTAGGAAAATATTTACATCTCAAAAGGACAAGAAAAGAACTTACAATTGCAAGTTTTCTAAAGTAAATGCTCTTAAAAAAAAGAGAGGTCAGTGACCTACAGTCAGAAAGAAGCCTGTCTAAAGCTTCATCAAGCTGTAGGGCATGTTAAGGTCATTTTGGTCATATTCCCAGCTGAGCAGGATCAGTCTTAATGCATCAGCGAAAGAGAAAGCTACCTAAGGTGTATTTTCCCTGGTGCCACCAGATATCACCTGTCCAAAACTAGCTCCCCACCCCCATCTGTAATAACTTGCCTCCTTTCTTATTTGTCTAGACATTCCCACCATTTGAGTCATTCCCCTACATCAGACAACAAAGGTGGGTTCACAGTTTGTAGAAGACCACTATTACCATGCTGATATGATATGGCGGCAGCAGTGAAGGACCAGCATCTCTGTTAGTCCTGCTGTCAGGACAAGGCCCTCAGCAAAGTTTTGAAGTAGACAAAGATTCTCCACCTTTTTCTCCCTTTCCTGGCTCCTCCTGTTGTTTCAGACACCCCGTGCCCCCAGAATCTCTCCTCTCCTTTTCTTTCCTCCCAAAAAATGTGCTCCTGAATCTTATACTAAAATGTAAAAAAAGAAAAGAAAAAAATGGATAAAAGCTTAGAGGGAGCCAGAATGTGTGTATACTAACTAAATCTTAAACTAAGTGGCTCTGACCAACAGCGGGTTGGAATCTTTAAATATCTTCCCCTTAATCCTGAAACTTCTCCCTCCCAGCAAATGGCTACCACACTGAAACACAAGGCAGGAAAGCACCAGTGGGAACCCAGCCTGCCAACGACAAAGCCTGGATAGCCCTGGAGTGGCCCAGCGCCAGGCCGAGGCAAGCAGGCACTAAAGTGGGTCCCTGAAAATGGGGAAGGATGGAGATTCTTGAGGTGTTTGAGGAAAGATATTGAAAGAAGATGTCTAACCAAAGTGGGGTAGTGAAAGATCAATGTTTTCCCCCTCTTACTTTTGCTTCAGATGAGTTCTAGAGCTAAACAAAAAAAAATAAGGAACCCAAAAAAGACTGTGCTGTTCAACTTTATCCCTCAAGCATCATCAAAAACCTTTATTTCTGGCCTCAAAGCTATTTTATGAAAGAGTTTTTTCATACTTCAAATACTACCTCAATTGTTTCTTTACCTACTCCATCCAACAAATGTATGTCCCTAGGGCATGGTAAAGTGAGGTAATATATATAAAGAAGAAAAAAGAGCATCTGGTATGTAGTAAGTGCTATATACATATTAAGTATTACATCATCATCATTATGGTGGTGGTGATGATGGTGATGGTGATGATACCACCGCCACCACAGCCCTGATTGGGAAGGATCTTTGGCAAAGACAGAGTAGAAAAGTGCTCCAGTTATAGCGGCTGGGTCAACACTGTAAAACAGAGAAACTCAGTAAATTTACAAAAAAATTGTAATCATCCTGTTCATTGTAAAGACTTAAGATAACAGAATGAGCAGTGTTTTCCTAGGGACAGACTTCCCCAAGGATGCTGGTCTTGCTGTCTTGAATTAGTCAACCCCAGAAGGTAATTGAACCTATTCTTACTTGAGATTACCTCTACCCAGCATACAGATACACGTAAAATCTGGTTCTGGAGGGTTGCCAACTCTGGTGATACCTCTTGAGATATTTCTTGTGAGAAATTCATCAGTAAAGCAAATATAAAGAAGAATTATGTGATATTTGAGAGATGGTCTCTCTTGACTCCTGTCAGCATCCTTGAAAATTACCGCCTAGACTTATTACATAACACCAAGAATCAGTAAAAGCAGTTCTGCTTCTGGGGAAAGCCAACTTCCAAAAAAAGCAATAGAACTGTTGATATAGGGTAACTCGATGCTAAACTCACCCAGCAGGGTGTTTTGTTGTTCTTTTTCTTTTTTTCTTAAAAGGGAACAGTGCAATAAAGATAGTTTGTGTTTATGCATGACCTAAATCTTTCACTTCCTCTCCCAGCAGAGAAGCAGATGTTCAATGCGGGGCTGGGGAAGGAATGGGGGAGATGAAGGAAACAAACAAAATCATGATTCAAGTTGTTCTTCAAAACATCGGCCAGATGCTCCTTCTCTCATGTAAATGCTTAAAATGCTTAAAACTTCAACATAGAATAGTCTCTTCGTTTTTTGTTCATACATTAATTCTTTATGCCCTACCTAAAAGACACAAGTGTAATAAAAGCAGAGTCAGCAATTACACAAGTCATCTTTTCATCAAATGGCACTAAGACAGTTAGATATCCACAAGGGGAAGAATGAATTTAGACCCTTACTTCACACCACACACAAAAGTTAATTCAAAATGAATCACAGACCTAACATTTCTTACTAAATGTAAGAACTAAAACTACAACTTCTAGAAGAAAACATAGCAGAAAATCTCTGTGACCTTGGATTAGGCAAAGGTTTTTCAGACATATCAAAAGCACAATCCATTAAAAAGAAATTGATAAATTGGACTTGATCAAAATTTAAAAGTTTTGTACCTTTATGTTTTCCTAAATACACCATTAAGAAAATAAAGACATGCCACAAACTGGGAAAAAATACACCTGATAAAAGACTTTTAACCAGAATATATAAAGATCTCAACAATTCAATTATAAAAGACAGATAACCCAATTTTAAAATAGGGAAAAAAGTTTGAATAAACATTTCACTAAAGAAAATATATGAATGGTCAATAAGCAAATGGAAAGATACTTAACATCATCTGTCACTAGGGAAATCCAAATTAAAGTTGCAATGAGATGCCACTTCACATCCACTAAAATAACAAAAATCCAAAAGGTAGAAAATAGCAAGTGTTGAGTAGGACATGCAGAAACTAGGAGCGTCATATATTGTTGGTGGAAATGTAACATAGTATCACTACTTTGGAAAACAGTTGGGCAGTTTCTTAAAAAGCTAAACATAAACTAACCATAAGACTCAGAAATTCTACTCCTAGGTATCTACTCAAGAAAAATAAAAACATACATCCACACAAAGACTAATATACAAATGTTTGTAGCAGCATTGTTTATAATAGCCAAAACCTGAAAACAATCCAAATGCCCATCAACTGATGAATGGATAAATAAAATGCAGTATATCTATACAATGGAAGATTGTTCAGCAATAAAAAAATGAAGTACTAATACATGCTACAACATGGATGAAACTTAAAAACATGCTCAGTGAAAGAAGTCAGTCATAAAAAGCCACATATTGTATGATTCCGTTTACATGAAGAATAGGAAAACCTATAGAGACAGAAAGTAGATTAGTGGTTGCCTGGGGCTGGGGGAAGGGATCTTTTGGGGATGATTAAAATATTCTAAAATTGGGTTGTGATGATAATTTCACAACTCTGTAAATTTACTAAAAATTATTGAATTGTACAGTTTAAATGGATAATTTTTGTGATAAACTATACCTCAATAAATCTGTTAAAAAAGAATACATGAAACAAAAAACAAATATTACATCAGAAAATATTAGATTAAAAAAATAATTGAGTTTAAAAAGAATAATTGAGTTCAAAACTAATCTTCCTAGCAGCCAAGGCAAAGCAAAGAAATTCACAGGGCTACATAACTTTCTTTTTGCTATGAAAGAAAGAAGGAAGGAAGGAAGGAAGGAAGGAAGGAAGGAAGGAAGGAAGGAAGGAAGGAAAGAAAGAAAGAAAGAAAGAAAGAAAGAAAGAANAAGGAAAGAAAGAAAGAAAGAAAGAAAGAAAGAAAGAAAGAAAGAAAGAAAGAAAGAAAGAAAGAAAGAAAGAAAGAAAGAAAGAAAAAGAGAGGAAGGGAGGAAGGAAGAAGAAAGAAAAGGGGGGAGGAAGGGAGAGAGGAATGAATAAAGGGAGAAAGAAAAACTACTTTAGGAAAAGACTTCTTTTTCCTGGCTGGGAAAATAATTTACTATGTATATCTTTATATATGTAGTAACGGCACAGTGTTTATTGCCGTTTTATCCATTAAAAAGAAGTGAAAGAATCTGAGATGTTCCGTTCATGCTATTTCTTATAGAGGGATTCGATAAAAATTAATGGAATCTCGTTAAGTCTTAGAGTGAGCACAGCATTTTCTGTGTGGAGCTGGAACAATACACTGGAGAACTAAGTTTGGGGTATTATGATTCAATACCAGAAAACTACTAGAAGAAGCTAAAGGAATGAATGTTTAGCATTTCTATTTAGCTGTACTTCTGACTCACCATTTTCCTCATTAGGGCTGTCACAAGGTTTTTACAGAAGACTATTTAAAATTGAGTTTACTGGTGAATTCATTATTTTCATACCTATTATCTGTAGCTGGTTGAAAAAAGATTCTTGTACCAGGACTCTAGACAATGAGTAAATGAGGAAGTCTGATTTATGCTCTTGCCCAATAGTATGGCCTTAACAGGGTGGACTAAGAACATCTGTAGGTGAATAAGATTTTTCTCAAAAAGCAGCTTTGGATTTGTCCCCAAGGCACTAATAGCAAAGCTCTAAATTTCTGTACCTACAGCACTTAAGAGATATCCTTGGCCTGAAAGATTTGTAGGAGAGAAGCTGGCAACCATCCGTACTCATCACTTATGAACTTTAATGTGGCTTCTATGGAGCCATTAATTTGGAGCAGAATTGAATCTCCAGGGCCCCAATGGGTGGTGTAGGTCCCAAAACACACATTACCACCCCTGAAACATAACTACTCTTACTTATCTGTTTAATAGAGCTGTGTAACTCTACTTCATAAGAACACATTCTTAAAAATAGCATATTTGACAATGAGCTTTTCCTCCTAATAGAAACCAACCATTCAGTGTAGGACCACATCATCAGCCAGAGAATAATGGATACCTTCTTGTTTGCTCTGTCAAGAGACATAGCATCTGGTTTATCTTAAAAAGCTGACCCAAATTATCATAAGTTAAAATTGAAGAACTGGGTACAGCCACATTTAATGCTACCTCAAACTGGAATTTATCTCAAAGAGCCCACCATGTTTCACAACAGGAACTGTGATAGAGCAACTGGAGAAAAATTAAAAGCTTTGGACTTAAATAGACCCTACCATGTCACTCTAGATACCTGCCACAAAACCCTTAAAATACTCTTAATTTCAACAACAATAACAACAACAAAACCAAATGGCCCATTTAAATAATGGACACAGTACTTGAATAGGGATTTCTCCAAAGAAGATATACAAATGGCCAATAAGCACATGAAAAAATTTTCAACGCCACTAACCATTAAGGAAATACAAATCAAAACAACAATGAAATACCACTTCACCCCATTAGGTAGGCTACTATCAAAAAGAAAAAAAACACAACAGAAAATAACAAACGTTTGTGTGGATGTGGACGAACTGAAACCTTTGTGTACTGTTGGTAGAAACATAAAACAATACAGTCTCTGTACAGAACAGTATGGCAGGTCCTCAAAACGTTAAAAATAGAGTTACCAAATGATCTAGCAATTCTACTTCTGAGTATACACCCACAAGAATTGAAAGGAAGGACTCAAATACTTGTACACGCATGTTTACAGCAGCATTATTCACAACAGCCAAAAGGTAAAAGCAACCCATGTCCATCAACAGATGATTAAAGAAACAAAATGTGGTGTATACATACATACAATGAAATATTATTCAGCTTTAAAAAAAGAAAGGAGGGCCAGCCAAGTGGCTCGTTGGTTAAGAGTTGGCTTGGGAGCAGGAGGGCCGCCAGTTCGGATGCCACATGGACCAATGATTCTGTGCCCTCTACAGCTAAGATGGTGAACAACAACAGCTCAACCTGGAGCTGGGCTGCCGTGAGTCACCTGCAATGGCATAGGCTGTAGTGGGGCTGGCAGGCAGCTGGTGTGAGCTTTCGTGAGCTGCGTGAGCCACCGTGAGTGGCCGCTCAATGGCTGGCGAGAGACTGCCTCACCTGGGAAGAGCACAATGATAATACCAACATGGGCCAGTGAAGCGACGTCCTCCACAACTAGACTGAAGAACAAAAGAACAGCAACTTGTCTGTTGCCCTTCCCCAAATCCCCAATTTAAAAAAAAATCTTTAAAAAAAAAAGGAAGGAAATTCTGACACATACTACATGAATAGACCTTGAGAACATTATGCTAAGTGAAATAAGTCAGTCAATCACAAAACATTAAACATTGTATGGGTCCACTCATATGACAGAGTAGAATGGTTGTTGCCAGGGGCTGGGGGTTGGGAGAATGGGAAGTTGTTGTTTAATGAGTATAGAGTTTCACTTTTGCAAGATGAACAAGTTCTGGAGATTGGTTTCACAACAATGTGAATATACTTAACACTAGTTAAAGATGGTTCCGATGGCAAATTTTATGTTAGGTGTATTTTACCACAATTTAAAAATTATTTTAATGTTCTTAATGAATTTCTCCATTAGGTGAATCTCATGCCAACAGTCAATTTCAGAACTGAGTTAAAAGGCTGCCAGATTCAAGTAGGATGTCAAGCCTACTGAACCAGACCTATGGTTTCATTAAGAAGAAAGCTGATATCAAGTTGCCTTTTGGAAGCTGTTGCATACTATATTTTGATCCCATCTTCCAGGGCCTTCACCATATCTTTACCAGGCTTGAGCTTTGAGAAGTGAAGACAAACAGAAAGATGAAGATGAAAGGTCACTGGCCCAGAAACCTGTCTCCTCATAATGGCTTTGTTCTTACTCGCTATATAATTCGGGCCTCTGTGATTGAGAAGGCTAGAAATATTTCTGACAGTATATTATGACACTGTATCAACCAGCTAGCCTTGTGGAATCAGAAGAACCCTCTGATTAATTAGTGATTTTGACAAACTGCCCTCATCTCTCTATATCTCCCCACTATTCCGTGTGTCAGGAGGGGGTGAGGGGAGTGAAAAATGAGGTTATGCTCAACTCTCGATGTCATTCTATCTCAAGAGTTCCAGAGGTCTTGGAAGAAAGTGGCTTACTAAGAAACCTTGTCGTAAGGTTTCTACAAACCACTTCCATGTCACAGTGAATTAGAGACCATCGGGCAAACACCTTACATTCCCACCCAGGCCCATGCCTACACATTTATATCTGCATCCACTCCAGAAATTCCATCCTTCCCTCCATTACAGTGACAGCAGAGTCTCTGAGTCTTTTCTCTCTTGTTGTCCAAGGCTAATCCCTTTAGCCACACTCTGTATCCCATCTCTCCTACATTTTCAGGAACTGTGTTGCAACCATTATTCATTCTCAACCTTATATCTTCATTCCCCTCCTTTTTGGCATGTATATACCGGGGGTGCCAAAAAAAATGTATACACATGACTTATATTCATCTTTTGTTATCAGTATATATTGAGTATTACAATTTTAATACAGTTTTTTCCTTTCTTAAAATGTGTATACATTTTTTGGCACACTCTGTATATACTCATGTCTTACATAATCTTTAATCTTTAAAAACTCAAAATGCATCATATATATATATATATATATATATATATATATATATAAAAAATGGAATATAATTCAGCCCTAAAAAGAAGGAAATCCTGACATTTGCAACAACATGTATGGACCTTGAAGGAGTTATGCTAAGTGAAATAAGTCAGGCAGAGAAAGGCAAATGTTTCATGATCTAACATATATGTGAGATCTAAAACAAAACTAATAGAAACAACAGATTGGTGGTTGCCAAAAGTAAAGGGTGGGGCTGGAGGAAATGAATGAAGGTACTCAAAAAGGTATAAACTTCCAGTTATAAGATAAATAAACTCTGGGGGTACAGTATACAGCATGATGAATATAATTAAGAATACTGTATTGTATATTTGAAAGTTGCTAAGAGAGTAGATTTTAGAAGTTCCCATCACAAGAAAAATAAAATGTAACTGTGTGAGGTGATGAATGTTAAACTTTTTGTGGTAATCATTTTGCAATATATATACATATATATATCAAATTATTATGTTGTATACTTTAATCAAATACAATGTTATATACCAATTTTATCTCAATAAAACTGGAAGGAAAAAATATTCCCCTTTAAAGACTCTCTGTCATTTCACAGCCAGAATTCTTAAAATTTCAGTCCATGTTTGTCTTCATTTCCTTGTCTTCTCAGCCAAATGAAATCTCACTGCAACTAATCTCACCAAAATTACCAACAATCATTCTCTCATCTGATGTAATAGACATTTTAAATTATCAAATTATAGAATTGCTCTGCAGCACAAGTCCTGTTGACCGGGCCAAACTCCTTGAAGCATCATCCTTCTTCACCTTGTCCTGCCTCCTCAGACCGAGTCCTCCCTCCACTCAAATAGCCATTATCTGTTCCTCTAATTGGGAGCAAAACACATCACCTCCCTCTTTATCTCTAGACCCATAATGTAGCACAGTGTTAATATTGAGCAAATCTCTAGAAATACTTGTTGATAGATTGGTTTAACTGATGCAGTGGTTTTCAACACTGGCTGCTCATTAAATTAATCAGGAACTTTTACAGGGATATCAATACCTCAACTGGTAGTATGTCTGATTTAATTGGTCTTAGGTGAGCTCCAAGCAATGGTATTTTCTAAAAGTTTCCCAGGTGAGGAAAGATCCAAGCTGGTGGAGTAGACAAACACTGTGCCTGTGTCCTCCCGTGAACACACTAAAATTACAAATAAGTTATAGAATAATCAACCTGGAGAACTATCTGAAGGCTAGCCGATCAGAAGTCTTATGACTAAAAATATAAAGAAGCAGGGCCGGCCGAGTGGCTCAGTTGATTAAGAGCTCGCTCAAGAGTTTGAGTTCTGAGAAACAGCGGTTCGAGTCCCAGCCCGAGCTGAGCAGCCGCTAAGCTGCCAACAGGTAGCAGGATGGCTCCGCTAAAAAATAATAATAATAATAAAATAAAGAAGCACCATTGAGACTGGTAGGAGGGGCGAAGATGCAGAATGGGCTTCAAACCTCTGTGTGGTAGTTGAGAATCAGGAAGGATATCTTGGCATGGAGGTTCCCCTCAGAAAAGCAAGGGAGCCCAGCCCCACACCAGGCTCCCCAGCCCAGAGTATGGTGCCAGGAAAAGGATCCCCCACAACATCTGGCTGTGAAAAACAGTGGGGGTTTTCCAAACATTCCAAACATCCGGGTGGGACAGAAAGCTGCAGGAAGCCCAGACGTCCTCTTAAACGGCCCTCGCACAGATTCACTCACTTGCAGACAATCACCTTGGGTTCCAGTGGAGGGACAGTGACTCGGGAGGCGTCAGTGACATGGGGGGGTGGCAGACTGAAGTGTGTGGCTTCAAGAGAGGAACTGAAAGACAGTCAACATTTTCCCTGTGTTAGGTCCTCCTCCTATGCAGCCAGCAGGTGGGTGCCATCTTTCCTATGTTGAGCCCACCCCCAACATAGCCAAATCTGAATCCAATTGGCCTGGTGAGCTCTGCTGCTCTGGTCTGCCGACTCAATGGGACCCCACCCCACCCAACTTACCTAACGCTGGAGACACTTTCTCCCAAAGCAGCCAGCCCCTCCTGCACTGCACTCTTTCTTAGAAAACTTTCAGAGCCTGACAGGCACCCAGTGGATGACAACTGGTCTTGGTGTGCTCTGGAGGAGCAGGCTCAGCACTGGCACCAAACCAGAATCTACATGAACCTGTTGACCACAACTCTTCCCATCTAGTGACTCTCTGAGACCCTGCCTCACCCAACTTGCATATTGCACAAGGCTCTATCAGCGGCTGAATCATAAGAAAGCTGGCAGGTGGCAGCAGGCCTCAGGATGTCCTGGCTTTTAACAGAGCTACCACAGGCCCAGTACTGGTGGCAGACACCCTTGGTTCATAGCCTGGCCTCTCCCATGCACCTCCACATTTAGCACAGGCAGTGAACAACTTCAGATCACTTTGTAGCTCCTACCACATAGTCCCCAGTTGGTCACAGGCAGTGGGTGACCTGGGTCTGCACTGGCACCCCTCCCAAGAGGCCCCAGAACCAACATACTTGGAGGGTGGCTTCAGACCACAGCAGAACACTGCCCAACTAGGCAACCACAAAATGTGGTCTCAACAGGCACCAGAGCCCACTGGGGTGAATCCCACTCAATGGGGTAAGTCCCATGCATAGCAGTCTATAGGCTGTGGACATGGCCAAAACCCACAGCCAGTAAACCTAAGGGTCAATCCCACCCACTGACATTCCAATAGCAATCAAGTTTCAACTGTAACAGGAGGACACATACAACCCACACAAGGAACACTCCTGGAAGCACCCAGCTCAGGTGATCAGGGAGATTGTGTCATTGGGCTCCACCATGCACGTACTACATAAAGCCACCCGGCCAAGGCTGGGAGACATAGTAGATCTACCTAATACATAGAAACCAATACAGAGAGGCAGCCAAAATGAGGAAACAAAGAAATGGGTCCCAAATTAAAGAACAGGAGAAAACTCCAGAAAAAGAACTAAATGAAATGGAAGTAAGCAACCTACCAGAGACAGAGTTCAAAACAATGGTTATAAGGAGTCTCAAGGAACTTAGTGAGAACTTCAAGAAAGAGATAGCAAGCATGGAAAAGGACATAGAAACCATTTTAAAAAAAAAACAGAAATGAAGACTACAGTAACTGAAATGAAGAAGATACTAGAAGGAATCACCAGCAGACTAGATGAAGCAGAGGATCAAATCAGTGATTTGGAAGGCACGGTAGCAGAAAACATCCAATTGGAACAGCAAAAAGAAAAAAGAATCCAAAAAAATGAGGACAGTTTAAGAGACTTATTGGACAACATTAAGTGTACAACATTTGCATCATAAGTGTACCAGGAGGTGAAGAGAGAAAACAAGAGATTGAAAACCTATTTGAAGACATAATGACTGAAAACTTTCCTAACCTGGCAAAGGAAATAGACATACAAGTCCAGGAAGCACAGAGTCCCAAACAGAATGAACCCATACAGGTCCACACCCAGACATATTATAATTAAAATAGTAAAGGTTAAAGACAAAGAGAATCCTAAAAGCAGCAAGAGAAAGGCAACTAATTACCTACAAGGGAGCTCCCATAAGACTGTCAGTTGATTTCTCAACAGAAACACTGCAGGCCAGAAGGAGTGGCACAAAATATTCAACATGATGAAAAGTAAGGACCTACAACCAAGATTACTCTACTCAGCAAGGCTATAATTTAAAATCAAAGGACCAATAAAAAGCTTTCCAGACAAGAAAAAGCTAAAGGAGTTCCTGACCACCAAACCAGTATTATAAGGAATGTTAGAGAGATTTCTTTAAGATGGAAAAAAAGATCATAATTATGAATAATAAAATGGCAATAGCTACATATCTATCAACAATTACTTTCAATGTAAATGAATTAAATGCTCCAATAAAAAAACATAGGGTGGCTGAATGGATAAGAAAAAAAAACCTTATATATGCTGCCTACAAGAGACTCACTTTGGGATGAAAGACACACACAGAAAGTAAAGGGATGGAAAAAAGATATTCCATGAAAATGGAAACAAACAAACAAAAAAAGCTGGGGTAGCAAAATAGACCTTAGTCAAAATAGACTTTTTTTAAAAAGCTATAAGAAGAGACAATGAAGGACCCAGTAATCCCACTTCAGAGTATTTATTCTAAGAAACCTATAACACAACTTCAAAGAGTCATTGCAGCATTGTTTACAATGGCCAAGATATGGAAGCAGCCTGGGTGTCCATCAATTGATGAATGGATAAAGAAGAGGTGGTACATATAGACAATGGAATATTGCTTGGCCATGAAAGTGAATGGGTTCTTGCCATCTGTCGTGGCATGGATGGACCTGGAAGGTGTTGTGTTGTGCTGAGTACATCAGACAGAGAAAGGTGCAATGTGATTTCACTTATATGTAGAATCTAAGAACAAAATTTAAAAACAAACAAAACAGAAACAAACTCATAGATATGGAGAATATTTTGATGGATGCCAGATGGGAGAGCATTGGAGGAGGGGGTGAAAAAAGGAGAAGGGATTAAGAAGTACAAATTGATTGTTACAAAGTAGTCATAGGGATGTAGGGTATAGCATAAGGAATATTGCCAATAATATTGTAATAACTATGAATGGTGCCAGATGGGTACTAGATTTGTTGGGGTGATAGATGGAAGGGGGTTGGGGGACAGGGTGAAAAAGGTGAAGGAATTAAGAAGTACAAATTTTTAGTTACAAAATATTCTAGGGGATTTAAAGTAAAGCATAGGGAATATAGACAATAATATGGTAAAAACTATATATAATGCCAGGTGGGTACTAGACTAGTCAGAGGGATAACTTCTTAAATTATATAAATATCTAACCACTATGCTGTATACCTGAAGTTAATATAAAATAATATTGAATATCAACTGTAATTGAAAATTTTTAAAAGGGGAGAAAAGGTGAAAGGGAATAAGAGGTCCAAATTTCCAGGTGTGAAATACATAAGTCATGGGGATGTAACGTACAGCATGGGGAATATAGTCAGTAATATTGTGATAGCACAGTACAGTGTCAGATGGTTGCTGGACTTATTGTGATCACTTCTATAGGTATATAAATGTTGAGTAACTATGGTATATCCCTGAAACTAATATAATATTGTATGTTAGCTTTATTTTGTTAAAAAATATTTGTAATAAAAATATTTTTAATTTTTTTTTCAATAAATAAAACCTTTCTAGGTGAGTTTTGGTGCTCTTGGGTCAACTTGTCACCCCATGCTAGTACTATAAGGACAGGAAATTTGCAAAACACATAACTGTCATTTTAGAACTTAACCCTTCAGTTAGTGTTTAGGTGGAGCTTTAGAATTCTGAGATAAAGTAAATTTTAAAGGTCTCCTTAAAAGCTTACAGTAGAGTTGTTTAAAATGGGCTCATCCATTGTCATGCCAGATCTGCAATCCCAGGAGATTTCTCAGTCAGAAGCCAAAGGGACCAACCAAGTTACAAATTTTGTCGAATGAACAAGTAACCCTGATGGCTGCGAGCACTGGAAATTTTTCTTCCTTTCCCTTCTGAGTCTGCCAGGATTCTTGGGAGTGTCTTTGCCCCACCCTCCCCCCAGTTTCCAAGAACCAACAGGCCCAAACCCTTCCAGAAGCTCTGGCCTTCCCTCTCTCTTCTGCCTTGAGGGTGCAGAGTCTGCTGCGTGCCTGGCTCAGTCAACAAATCCTGCCTGTTAGTGTTTATGAGGGAGGAGTCTCTCACAAGGATGGCGTGACCAGAAGACATAGTCACACCGAGACAGTTTTGTTTCGTGTGTTTAATTATTTGATTGTGGTTGTGGTTTGGGGGGGGGTGGTTAAAGTGAAGAGACATGGAAGAAGTTGGTCGAAAGAGGGCTAGAAGGGAAGAAGCAAAACAACTACTAAAAAGCTATAAGTCCCAACCACACTAAGAAAAATTCATCCACCATATTTTGTTACACACGCATCCACCTGCCCACCCACTTATTCTAGAGAGAGAGGAAAAGATGTCACAAAGAGAGATAATATTTCAAAAGTGCATCTTGAATTGTGACCCACCTGTTATTTTAAGATAATTTGGACCACCATCTGAGTAACAAGGGGACTAAGTCCTAAAAGTCTGAACAGAGATTGTGGAAGATTCTGGAATCTCATGTAGCCAGAATATTCAGGAAGTTTAAATATTCCCTCTCTAGCAGATCCTTCTTAGCAAAGCTACAGAGTCTCACCAGGAAAAAACCAATACACCAAAGTTCAATTTGTGGAGACTGAGGCCGTAATCCAAAAGCCAAGATAAGATTGTGTATGGTATTTCATACTGGGAATGACTTAAGAACAAAGAATTTTTGCTACTATTAGTAAAGATCAGATTCTAGATGTTTTACATATTGGAAGAGTGAGCTAAAGGGAAGGAAGAGAGGAGCAAAGAGGGGAAAGAACTACTTGCAAAGGGCAGCAAATTCAATCAAGGAGTGATTATTGCAAAACATATGGCACTGGTCCTAGCATTTGCCAGAGGCAAAGGTTGCTGTGCTTGTGATTTCAACCTTGTTTGTCCCCCTTCTCTACTATGAGAAAAGTGTAAAAGTTGTTCCGTGTAAGAGAGTGGAACTATGAGTAGTGGATGACCATTATGGGAAACGGATTTCAGTTTTGTCAGAAGGGCTGCCTAGGAAGATCACAAGAGTCCCACGCTCTGCATATTCACAGGCAGGGTAAGTGCTGCTTAGAGTTGTAGGAAGGAAACAAGTTAGAATCATTGGGTTTTCAAGATGCCTTTGGGACTAGAGAGTCAATGATGGCAGATGGCAGCAGCATAGATTATTGAAATTATCTTTAATCAACTAATATACAACATCTAAATCTTGCTTCCCCTTTCCAGTTTAACCTTTTAAAATAAGATAAGTTCATTAGCAAATTCTAAAGATCTATTCAGTACTTAGCACAGTGATAGATTTTGTAAAGAAGAGAGAAAAGCTATTGCACTCAAGAACCAGGTTAGAGAGAAAGCTAAAGAATGGAGTCATCTAAATAGGAAACAAGAAAAAATAAAGTGGAAAAAATAGAAAAAACAGAAAATTCCAGAACGCTTGGAACCTTTTCTTTCTCCCTAATAACAACCATGAGGACTCCTCCTTTGTAAAAAAGAAAAAACAGGGCCGGCCGAGTGGCACATTGGTTTAGAGCTGGGTTGGGACGCCAGAGGGCCCCGGTTCGGATCCCACATATGAGGGCCAGTGACACTGCCCTCTACAGCTAAGATGCTGAACCACAGCTCAACCTGGAGCTGGGCTGCCGTGAGTCCCCAGCGACAGCGTAGGCTGTAGCCCGTGCTGCAGTGCGTTGCCATGGGCTACTGTGTGTAGCCAGCAGCCAGCGTGAGCGGCCGTCCAGAAGCCGGCAACTGATCTGCCTCACCCGGGAAGAACGCAATGATGGTGCCAGCTTGGGCCAGTGAAGCAACGTCCTCCACAACTAGACTGAAGAACAAAAGGACAGCAACTTGTCTGTTCCCCTTCCCCCAATTCCCCAGCACTGTTCCCATCCCACAATTCCCCAATAAAAATCTTAAAAACAAACAAACAAACAAAAAAAAAAAACAGACTGCCCCAATGTCCTGCCTGGGTACTCCCTTGCTTGATTCATTTTCACCCAAGGGTAGAGAGGGCAAAACCAGAGTGAGGTGTCTGCTTGGTTTCAGCCACACATTCAAACTTTCCTAACTCATACTATATGTGGATTTTATAGCCAACTGCCTCTCCTTGGTGATTAATGGAGCTCCACTGAAACCTGTTCTCTGCTCCTCCCACCTGGAGCAAGAACCAAGAATTCTCAGGATGGAGCTGAGAGACCAGTATGAAGAAGGTTTATATGTGATGAAAGATGACAGGGTAATGAAGACTTGACTCCTTGCTTACCATGGGATCCCTGAGTTAAGTTCTTCTGGACCTGGAGAGCAGTATATTGCAAACACTCTTATCAGGTCCCACACATGTTCTTGCTGGGCAAACAGGGTCTTCAGATCTTACCCTTCCCAGGCCTGCTATGGACTACCACCCATCCTCCTCACAGCCTTCAGGTCTTTCTAAATTACAACCTGATCCTGGTTCTTCCTTGACTGAGTTATTTCTGGGGTGTCTCTTTCTCCTAAATGCCAACTCCTTGAAACAGAATTCAAGGCCCTTCAAAATCTGCAATCCCGGGAGATTTGGAATTGTCTTTGCCTCTTTCTCCAATCTCATTTTCCACCACCCCAGGTCTCAAACTTTTGCAAATAAGTAAAGAGTTTTATATCTCTGCCTTTGTGTGTGTTTTTCCCTCTTTCCAATGTTTGACCACCTGATGAACCCTATGGGTGTGGTCAGTCCTGGGTTTTTCCTGAGTTAGAGCAATGAGAGGCCAATTCCCCTGGGGCAATATGTGAGCGCAGCCATGAGGAACTGGCTTGCCCTTGCTCATTTTACTGTTGCCATACGCAAACAACTTATCTAGGCACCTCCAGATCTCACTTTTTATGGGAAATTAGCAAAGCAACACCTCTTTCCAGAACATTGTGGTTGGCCCCCTTTTGCCTAGAGGAAAGATGGGGAAAGATTTATGGTGATGCTACTCCTTAAATGTCCCTGAGGAGGGGGCCACCCTCATCTCAGAAGATTCTAGGTAGCAAAGGCCAACACTCTGTTAAAATAAATATGCTCTTGTAGAGAGCATAGGGCAGGGATCTGTGAGAGTCCTACACTAAAATTAGCTCCCCTTCCTCTCAGTCTTTCTCCCTACTTCTCTCCATCTCACCACCACCATTTCCACCAAGTTCAGTGTTTCATGGTTGCTGGACTTGGATTAGAGATTTAACATAAAATAATCAAATTATTTTGAATTTTCATCTCTTCAAATCTTTCCATTAAAGTCACATAGGAGTTTTGTGGTTTTTTATACACTGGAGAAAATATACATCTTTGTCTGACAGACATTTCTGATACCATTTATTTTAGGTAATAAGTAAGGTTTTTATATTACAAATTCCATCACTAGTTATTTGATCATTCTTCATCTTTGTAGGGTGTGTCATATTTTATTCTTGAGCATATATTATTACATTTGATCCTTGCATAAGTCCAAAAGCATAGCCACAAATCCAGTGTATTCTGTCCCCTGAATATTTCTCAGATTTTTTCTTTCCCTTCTGCCTCTGCCTTAGCTCAGGCCTTCAACAATCCTTACCTGGACTTTTATTTTAGCATTCTAACCAGACAGCCAGACAGGCAGAATCCTGTTTTGCTGTTTCTCCCTCTGCACCGTAACCCACCAAAGTCTATTCCCCATTGCTGCAGACTTTTCTAAATTACAACCCAATCCTACCTAGAGGATATTATGCTAAATAAAATAAGTCAGACAGAGAAAGACAAATACCATATGATCTCACTTGTATGTTGAATCTAAAGAACAAAATAAACGAACAAACAAAACAAACAGATAGATAGATACAGAGAACTGATGGTTGCCAGATGGAAGGGGAGTTGGTGGTTGGGTTAAAATGGTGACGGGATTAAGAAGTACAAATTGGTAGTTACGAAATAGTCATGGGGGTGTAAAGCATAAGGAATATAGTCAGTAATATTTTAACGCTATGTATAGAGCCAGGTGAATACTAGACTAACCGGGGGGTCACTTCTTAAATTATATAAATGTCTAACCACTATGCTGTATACCTGAAACTAATATAAAATATTAAACGTCAACCATAATTACAAATTTTTAAAGGGAGGAAAAAGGTAAAGGGGAATAAGAGGTTCAAATTTTCAGGTATAAAACAAATAAGTCATGGGGATGTAATGTACAGCATAGGGAATATAGTCAATAATACTGTGATAACATAGCACAGTGTCAGATGATTGCTGGGCTTAGGGCGATCACTTCTTTAGGTATATAAATGTTGAATAACTATTGTGTACACCTGAAACTAATATAATATTGTCTGTTAGCTATATTTTAATAAAAATCTTTTTAAAAATTTTTAATAGAAAAAGAAAAGAATGAATTTCAATTGTAACAAATACTATGGAGAAGAAATAAAAATTTTATAAATAAAGTATATTTATTATTTTTTAATTATTATTATTCATATCTGGGTTTATTCTGTGACAAAAAGAGAAAATTATTTACCAATCTTTCAGAAATGTTGTGAAATTTAAATAACTTGTGTGGCGAAAGCTACAGCTCCATAAGATCTAACCAAAGTGTTTAATGTTCTTTGTTTAGAACTAACTGAAATCAGCTACATAAAACTATAGCTCATACTTTTTTTTTAAGTTTTTTTTTTTAATTGGGGAATTGGGGGGGTGGGAACAGCGCTGGGGAACCGGGGGAAGGGAAACAGACAAGCCACCGTCGTTCCGCTCCTCAGTCCAGCCATGGAGGACGCTGCCCCACCGGCCCAAGTTGGCACCATCACTGCGCTCCTCCCAGGTGAGGCAGATCAGTCGCCGGCTTCTGGATGGCCGCTCACTGCGGCTGCTGCCGCTCACGCTGGCCACTGGCCACACACGGCAGACCACAGCAACCCACTGCCACAGGGGCTGCAGCCCACGCCGTCGCCGGCGACCCACGGCAGCCCAGCTCCAGATCGAGCTGCCGACCAGCATCCCAGCCGCGGAGGGCAGCGTCACCGGCCCCCACATGCGGGATCCGAACCGGGGCCCTCCGGCACACCAAGCCAGCCCTCAACCATGGCACCACTCGGCGGGCCCTATAGCTCATACTTTAAAGAGCACTTTATTACATAAAATTTGTCTCACAACCACAATAGGGAGCTGTGAGAATAGCCTTTCTTTTATTCAACACTTTTTTTCCACCAGTTGCTCTGCAATTTTTAGAATAGCCTTCAGAGAACCTCACTAGCAACATTATAGACTCATGTGGATTCTAAAGTCATAATTATTCAAATCACATTTTGTTTTAGTAACTCAAATATCCTTTTTTTGTGTTAAATATTTCCTTCTCCTGTTTTTGATACTCAGCAGTTTCTTAACCACTAAGACAATTTCCCGTTTCTGACCACCCTAACATAGACATTCATGCAACAATGCAAGAGACTCCATAAAGTGCTGTCCTAATTAAAACAGCGCCTAGAATTGAGACTCTTAAAATGCAATTTACAAGACTCACCAGTCACTACAAGAATTTTCTCTGCAAAGGACACAATCTTGTACAATATGCAAAACAGAGGATTAATAATAATAGTGAAGATGAACCAGGTCATGATCTGATATTTGCTTTGCCACCTCTCCTAACCTCAATTTTTTCATTCTCAGATTTGAGATAACCTACCACACAGGGTTATTCGGAGTAAATCATACCATGCCAGTGAAATCAGTTTGTAAGGAGGTTTATATAAGAGTTGTTATATAAACATTATGATGAGAAGTTACCAACTCTGGATACCCTTCCAAAGAAATATACATAGGGCAGGAAGTTGGGGGTTGGAGAGATCAATGGGGAGGCACTGGCCAAGTTGTTGAAAGGATTGGGGCCAGAAGAGAAAAGATGAAAATTAAATTTGGGAAGAATGCTAGGGAGGCAATAATATTGGCCTATCACAGAGTGGTGTGAAGGAAACAAAACAAGTAAAATGTACTTAGCAAAAATTAATTTGCAGAAAACACAAAGATTTGTATTTGCATGTTTGAAATGAACTTATCCTTTGGGGAGTGTGTGCCAGGGCTACAAGCATTGTCACTGGAGCTTGGCCTTTTTAGGACAATGTCAAGTAAGACATTTTTCTTACCCACACATGCTTTTGCCAAAACAGACAGGATGCTGTCAGTGAAGAGAGATGCCTCAGGCTGTTTGCTTTTAACAGGCTCACCTTTACCTATGCCTCCAAATTATATTTGTTTTACCTTCTCAGTGTTCCCTGTTAAATCTAGTCTCATGACTGTCCTACGTAGGAGGAGTGCGATCAGTAATGGAGAATAATATTCATGTCATCACAAAAATGTTATTCACCCAGGCAAAAGTATAGAATTTATTATCTCTATTGTATGCCAGTTATTTTGCACATGGATTATTATTCAATCCATGCAAAGTATAGGTGATTACATTTTACAAGGGAGAATTCAAAGGCTTGACAGATTGAATAACATAATGAAAGTCAAACAGCCACGAAATTCTCACTCAACTGGAAGTGGCTCCAATGCCAATGCTATTTGGCAGACGAGAGACACTGTGCAGGACTTTATGTTCTACCCAAGTGACTACTTCGCCAAAAACTTGAGTAAAACTTTCTGGGCTTGGTGATAGCAGGTGTTAGGGTACTGCCCTCTAGAGAAACAAAGGGCTGGTTAGAGGTACTTCACCCACCCCCTTTACATTTGAACTTTAGTGACTTATTAGGGAAAAGTAGCACTGGATTTTCCTGTCCTATCAATATAAAGCTAGACAACCACTTGAAAGAGAGTGATAAAGGTGATTCCATGGGTAGAACTTGATACCTCTAAGGTTCCTTCTTTCTGATAGTCTCTAAGTCCCTGACTTTCAGTGCCCTTCTCTAATTTTTCAAACCTAAAGATAATTATGTCTCCTTATTTTAAGAAAAATAAAATTTCTACTAATTTCCTCAACCCCAGAAATGAGGATGTCATAGATAGAAAATTGTTTGTCTATTTTGTGAAATCTTTTCTTCAAAAAGAAACCACAGCAATCCCTTGTCCATGTAACAGGTAACACTTGGGTTACTGAGACCTGCTGAAACATATCTGCAGCCTACCACAAGGTTTTGGTGTGCTGTTCCTACCCCCTGAATCTCCTGAGGTCAAAATAACACCTAGGAAATGGTTGCTTAAAAGCTCTCTCTCTGAAATTTCATGTTTCTCATGAATATTATATAAGTTATTCATTATTTGATGAAACTTAAGAGAAAATCATCAGCTACCACCACTCCTTTACATCTCCACTAGACACCCTAAACTCCAGAGCTTATAGAGCAGAAAGATGCTACAAACAGTGACACCAAACCTACCTTTTGGAGGCTGGAGAACTCAACCAACCTTTTGGAATTCAACTCATAGCACAAAGCAGGTTGAGAGACAGTAATGTCCACATATCTGTTTACCTCTTCAAGCAGCTGTCCATCTTTTAATCTGTTCTGCCCCTTTTCCATTTGTATTATCACCATGTCACATTTGTCCAAACTTTAGGTTGGCACTACCTTTATAACCAGATGTAAGTCTTGGCAGGAGGGCGCAATGGTGCAAACTCAATTCACTCCACAATGCATCAATGGTGCAGTGGTGATGGACAATATAGCCGTGGTGCTCCACAAACTCAGGTCAGTGGAATGCTTATCCCAGCAGAACTTAAGGGTAGGCTTTCCAGCTCACTGCTGATACTTCTCCTCAGCCTGAATCTTTCTTGCATACCACCTTTGCTTTCTGCTCCTGAGTGTTTTCCACAAGATTAAATGGACTTCCAGACACTGCAGATAGATGAGGTTTGAGACAGAAAGACAGTTTTAGGAAACTGTTTTTATAAAGGTACATTGGTCTGTCAACAAACTCGGAATGTCAAGAGCTCCTTTGCAAATAATCATGTTGTCCTGTTCAGCTCCAACAATCCAAGAAAAGAGAGAGCTTTCCTTCTTTGTGCATCAAAATCATCCAGAGAGATTATTAAAAATATAGCTTCCTAAGGTCCACCCCAGCTTGCTGAACCAGAATTGCCAGGGGTAGAAACCAGGGCTATCTGTTTTAACAAGCTGCCTAGTTGATTCTACTGAAAATGCAAATTTGAGAAACATTGCTGTGGTCTAACTTGGCAATATGAAAATTTGAAAATATGGTGCTAAATACTTTCTTTACAACTTGGATCTTTCCTGGAATATCTCAAGAGATGGCTGTTTCTTTTCCAGAAAGCTCCAAGCTTGCACTTGCAGGCATTCCACTGAGAAGAGACAGATTCTCACCCAGACCCTAACCCTGGTCATGATGAGATAAGGATACAGAATATTTCCACCCTTTTCCCACCTGTTCTCACTCATGGGCAAGAACTGACTGGGCATAAACGTGGTTGCTTTATTAATTAATAAGAATCATCTACTATGTCAGTGTTTGGGTTTTTTTATACAATGAAATGGCATGATTAGTTGGACAAAATATTTTTAGAGGATTTAATGTCTTCACTTTCACAAGGAAAGATGAAATCTCAGCTTCCATAGCAAATATGTTGAACCCAAACACCTTGGGACTAAAATTCCTGGGGTGAAAGTTTATAAATTTAATATGACACTGAACACAACAGAGAAAGAGGTGACTCACAGTGTGACCTGTAGCCACTTCAGACCTGAGCACACAATGATAGCTTTGACTTTTCTCTGAGCCTCAGTGGAGGGGAAGTTCAGAGTCAGTTAGCCACTAATGGGAAATTCATGTTCACTTTCGACATCCCCTGTTTTTCCCTTTTTTACTTCCACAGTGCAAGTTGAGTTTCTATACGCAAGCAGACAGCCATGGGTGAGCCCAGTTGAAGTAATGCCAATTGGCCATGTCACACACAAATAAATGCATAGTGACCAATAGAAAGCTAGAGAGAACTTCAAGTGGTCACACAAAATAGGATCATCAGCTTCTCATGAAATGAGAGAACACTTGATCAAAAATTTTCCAAAACATAAATTTAAAACAGATTTAAGAAAATTATTAAATTGTAAAGGTCATAATACAGTAAAAACTTTATTCATTGATGAGTTCAGCAAATGTTTATTAAGCACCTATTATGTGACAGACACTGTGCTAGGCACTGAAGGTTCAATGGTGAATAAGAGACAGACTTGACCTTGGGGAGCTTGGTTTCTAGTAAGTTGGAGACAAAACTGTATAGGTGTTATGACAGGTATGCAAACAGATAACTGTGGGGACAAAAGAGGGAATAGTCAAGTGGTCTTTGGGAAGAAGGCAGGAGATGGACTATGTTGAGTCTTCAATAATGAGTTGGTGTTCACTGAACAGATAACATGAGGAAAGACTTTCAGGGCAGCATGAACAAAAGCATAAAGACATAAAACATATGGCACATTCAGAAAATGTCAAATAATTTGGGACTACTTGAACATCATAGAATGCAAGGAACAAGACCCAATAATGATGGTTCTGAAGAAGTAAGCAGGGGACCTCATGAATAGCTATGAATGATGTGCTAGGGTGCTGAGCTTGAGTAGGGTGCCAATAGTGTTTTAACTCTTAAGAGTCTTAGAAAGTTCACTCTAGGTGAAATGTAGAGGTTAAATATAAGCAAAGAAGTAATATTGGAAGCTTGGAAACCAGTATGGAGGCCATTGTAATGATCTGGACAAGATTATGAAACCTGAATTAAGGCAGGGGTAGTGAAATAGAGATGTGTACAGATATTAGAGCTGTCAAGAGAGTAGAACTAATAGGCTACTGACAAAAACCCAGTTGATCTAGAGACATGAGCAGAATAGAGATACTAGATATCAAAAAGTGCTAGTAGACATTGAAGTTCTGAGCCAGAGTGGCAAGACATTATTATCAATTTATAACACATCAGGCATCTATCTGAGATAACAGAAAAGATTAGAATCATGCTCGAGGGTAAGGTCCACTCCAGGCGCACACTAATAAAGTCTAAAACCAACCCTTTAAAAGATCTGCAGTGAAAACCGAAGTTGGAGGTTGAAACCAGCCAAGATAGAGGAGCTTGGGAAACATACTGAGCTTTCCAAAGATGTACCCTAGCAAAGCATAGAGACAAGCCTACAGTAGTGCGAGGTAATCAACCAATAATGAGCTGCCTAATGGAAGAAAAGGCAACACTTCTCAAAAAAAAGATCACAAAAATCCAGAGCCTGTACAATCATGACCAACAATGTCCAGTACACACTGAAAAAAATTACTAGACAACTAGACATGTAAAAAGGAAAAAAAGGCAAACATAACCCATAGGGTCAAGGAAAAAGCACTGGTCCCAACATTTCTGAGATAATTAGAAAACAAGGACTTTAAAGTAGCTGCTATAAACAAGTATCAAAGAATTAGACATATACATGTTCAAAGAATTTTAAAAATGTGGATTTAATGAATAAAAAGATAGGGAATCACAGCAGAGTAAACTATAAAAAAGAGCTAAATGGAAATTTAGAACTGAAAAGTACGGTAACAAAAAAATTCACAGTAGATAAGAGATGGGAAAAGAAAGTGGTGAACTTGAACATAGAAAGACAGTTCTATAGAAATTATCCAAACTAATGAAGGAGAGAAAATAGATTGAAGAAAAATAAACAAATCCTTAGAGAACTGTAGGACAACAGAAAATGATCTAAATATGTGTATTTACAGGCCCAGGAGAATAATGTAAGAATGGGACAAAACAGATTTTTTAAAGAAATAACAAAAAGCCAAGCCACAGACTGGGAGAAGATTTTATAATACACATATCTGACAGTGGGCTTCTACCCAGAATATATTTTAAAACTTTTACAATTCAATAATAATACGAACAATCCATTTTTAATGGGCAGAAGACCTGAAGAAAAACTTCACCAAAGAAGATATATGAATGGCTAATAAGCACAAGAAGAGATGTTCAATATCATTAGTTATTAGAGAATTGTAAATTAAAGCTAAAATAAGGTACCATTAGAAAGGCTAATATCTAAAAGGACTGACAATACCAAGTTCTGAGAAAGATGGAGAATAATTAGGTCTCTTCTATGTTGCTATTGAAACTGAAAAATGGTACAACCACTTTGGAAAACAGTTTGACAGTTTCTTTTAAAGTTAACCATGCACTTATGAACCTTCTACTCCTTTCCTAGGTATTTACCGAAATGAAATAAGAACATATATCCACACAAAAACTATTCATAGCAACTTTATTCATAATAGTCAAAAACTGGATCAACCCAAATACCTATCAATGGCTAGCGAATTGTGTCATTAACATAATAAAATACTACTCAGTAATAAAAATATAAATTAGTAAGTGAAACAATGTGGATGAATCTCAACAACATTATGCTGAATGAAAGATGCTCAACATAAAAACTACATAGTGTAATAGTCCATTCATATGATGTGCTAGAGAGGCAAAACTAATTCGTAGTGACAGAAGTCAGCTCAATGGTTACCTGGAGCAGTGGGCAAAAGGAGGATTGACTGCAAAAGTGCATGTACGAGGGAAATCCTGGTATAAGAAAGATGTGCTATATCTTCATTGTGGTGATGGTTACATGGGTGTATCTATTTATTGAATTATACATTTAAAAGGTATGCATTTTATTGTATATAAATTATACCTCACAAAGTTGATTTTCAAAAGGATACATGCCTCTCTCTTTAAATTAGAAGTTTTATCATCTTCGTCATCCTATAATGAGTCATTCAGCAATAAATTTTATAAGGGACAAGTTCTTTATGAATCACACACAAGCACCCCAAATTAACATCTAACCATTTGTGTTATATGTGTGTGACTGGAGAAATAGATGCCCGTTAAACTAATAAAACCCCTGTCCATCATCGGCAATTCTAGGCTGCAGAAGAAACTGTAACTTTAGTTCTCATCTTCCTAAGTGTCCTCAATAACTTTTGGTAGATCAGTTCCTAAAGGGAGTGAGGGTCTGTATTGATTTTATAAACAAGTTCTACCATCTGAAATCTTAGCTGCTGCAGAGTTTAGGGGTACATTGCCTGCAAAACCTGCCCCAGTCTCATAGCAGAAGTAAAATGTTAGAGTCTGACTGCATAGTGAACTGATACTACTGCTGGTTCAGATAAACTGTCCTAATAACCTGCCCCTGCTCAAGGACCCTCTGATAAACTTTTTGAAAAGACACGCAACAGGGAAGCTAGACTTTCCTTGAAATTTTCCTATCTGTAGTGAAAAACTGATAGACAAGTGCAAGATAACATAATCAAAAGGCACTGCTAGCCTGCGAAATCACTATGTGTGCTAAGACAAGTGCTCCCTTTTACTGGAAAACCTCCCTTACTGATTGGGAGTCTTAATAAGAATAGCAGGGTGCTCACTCAGGCAGCACATAGACTAAAACTGGAATGATACAGAGATTAGTACAGCCCCTGGGCAAGGATGACACACAAATTTGTGAAGCATTCCATATTTTTATGTGTGGAGAACTTAAAAAAAAAAAAAACTCACAGAGAAAAAGAACTGATTTGTGGTTACCAAGGTGGAGGGTGCGGTAGGAGGTGGGGGAATTGGAGGAAGGTGACCAAAAGGTACAAACTTGCGGTTGTAAGTTAAGTGCTGAGATGTAATGTAGAACATGACGACTATAGTTAGCACTGCTGTATGGTATATTTGAAAGTTGCTAAAATAGTAGTTCCTAAAAATTTTTATCACAACTAAAAACAAAAATTTTTCTGTAACTAAATGAGGTAATGTGTGTTAACTAAACTTACTGTGGTGACATTTTGCAATGTATGCATGTCAAGTCATAATGCTGTACGCACACTTTAAACTTCTAGAGTGCAGTATATCAATCACATTGCAATAAAACCAAGAAGGAAAATAGCAGGAAACGCACAAAAGTTTACTACAAGCTCAAACCCTGTGTTACATATTGTATTAGTTTTCTCTTGCTGCATAACAAATTACCACATATTTAGCCGCTTAAAACACCACTAGTTTAGTATCTCACAGTTTGGCAGGCCAGAAGTCCAGCAGTCTTACCTGTATGCTCTGCATAGAGTGTCACGAGTTCCAAGTCAAGGTATTGGCTGGGCTGGGATCTTATCTGAAGGCTGTGGGGAAGAATCTCCTTCTAAGCTTATTCAGCTTGTTAGCAGAATTCAGTTCCTTGGGCATACAGGACTGAGATCCCATTTTCTTTCAGACTATCTAGAAACTGCCTGCATTCCTAGGCTCGTGGCCCCCTTCCTCTACCTTTAAAGAAAATAATTATGGATTGAATCCTTCTCAGGCTTAGAATCTCTCTCACTTCTGCTTCTATGACCAGCCGGAGAAAACTCTCCGCTTTTGAAGGCCTCATGTGATTAGATCAGGTGCACCTGGATAGTAAGGTCAACTGATTAGTAACATTGATTACACCTGAAAAATCACTTTCACCATGTTACAGAACATAATCACAAGAGTAACACATGGGGCCATCTTGGAATTCTGTCTACCATATGGATGTTAGATTCTGTCCAGCACCCCAGAAGGGATACCTTTGTATCCCTAAAGGTACCATTCACCCAAACATTCTAAAGTTGTCTTTAAAACCAAATGCTGCCAGTAAGTAATTCAGAGCCCACTTTCAAGATGACAGTTATTAAGACTGAGATACCACAGAAAATAGCACATTTAAAGTCAAAGGAATTGTGTTGAAAGCCAAGAGTTCAGGAAAGAGAGAAGTCAGTATTGAGTTGGACAAAGCTTCTTAGAGGAAGTGGCACACAAGCAGAGCTTTGTAAGGAGGCACAGAATTTGGGTAGGCAAGAGCATGACTAGAGACAGGAATAAATGGGGCCTTGGCTGAGCAGTGAGGAGACCCACCTGAGAACCTGTTGGGGGATAATTGAAGTAAGATTAGATGACGGGGAAGATAAAGTAGACGGCTTTGTAAACCAGGGCAAGAGTTTGGATTTGATTCAATAAGCAATACTGAGACTCTGAAAACCTTTTTAGGTTTCTGTAAGAGTATGTCAAATGCTTGGAAATGTTTGGATCGGTGAGAAAGATGAGAAGATTACAGGAAAAATAATTAGATAACAATGAGGGGAAATTATTTATCTATCTATTAAAGATACATACAGACATTCTTTGAGTGGGATGAGCTTTAACATATTCTAGAAAAAAATGAGGGGACAAAAACCAAGAATGGCAAAATGATTATAACTGCTGAAGCTTCATGATAGGTACATGGTGGTTCAATATACTCTTCTCCCTACTTTTGTGTTTGTTTAAATATTACCATAATAAAATGTTGTTGTTGTTGTTGTTTTAAGCCTATTGTGGTAATCCAGGAGTGAAGTCATAAAAACCTAGACATGGGTGGTGGCAGGGAAAATAGAAGGAAAAATAAAGACTAATTCAACAGATATTTTGATCTTAGTAACAGATTTTATATAGCAACTTCAGCTGAGGGAAGAAGAAAAACTGACTTATTTATATAGCCTTGGAAATATAAAGAATAATATTATATGCTAAGTGAAATAAGTCAGTCAGAGAAAGACAAATATCATATGATCTCACTTATATGTGGATTCTAAGGATCTGAATGGATGGGAGAAGTGGATGGAGATAGTCTCAGAGACACAGAGGAAGAACTGAGGGTTGTTAGTTGGGAGGGGGTGGGGATGAAGGAGAAGGGGAAGGGATGAGACAATACAAATTGGTAATTACAGTATGGCCTCAGGAATAGGAAAAGACAGTCTGAGGAATATAATCAGTAATGTTGTAAATATTTCTTAGGGGGCCAGATGGACTCATGTCCTGTTGGGGAAACCACTTCATAGTCGGTGTAGAGGCCTGACCACCACACTGTATTTCTGAAACTGATGTTGAATAAGATTGTATGTCAACTATAATTATATATACATTTAGTCTCAGGACATGGAATAGAGAGGGGGATTGGAATCAATGGAATTGTAATAGATAAGCATGATATCGGGAGTGGGAGGGCAATACATGGGGGGTAGGGGGGTTGTTACTCTGTGAGGGTGAAAAGGATAACTATTGCATTGTTCTGTACACCTGAAACTAACAATTTAAAAAATAAAAAAATAAAAAGAATAATATTATAAAAAGGAATCTATATACTATCTATACATTCCTGAATTTTAAATGAAGTACCTCATTGGTATGATTGGGATGTGTATGGAAATTAATAATCTGCTTAAGTTAAATTTCTGCCTATAGATCTCTTTCTCTGCCTAGTGCACCTCATGAAAATACTGGACAGATTTTCATCAAATTTAGAGGGTCTGTTTGGAAAAATTTGCCTATTAAAATATAGCCTTGGGGCCGGCCGAGTGGCTCAGTTGGTTAAGAGCTCGCTCAAGAGTTTGAGCTCTGAGCAATAGCAGTTCAGTTCCTGGCCCCAGCTGAACAGCCGCTGAGCTGCCAACCGGTGGCAGGATGGCTCAACTTAAAATATATATATATATATATATATATATATATATATATATATATATATGTATGTATATATATATGTATATATGTATATATGTATATATATATAAATGGCCTTATTTGGTCTATACAAAAAAATCCTCTTGTGGGACCCTAGAGTATGTCACTTATTTACTTTTTAAAGACACATTGATGTTGTTAATTATTTTTAAAGTTTTCTACAATTTGAGTTCAGAAATTTACCTTTTTAAAAAATTTTCCAGGAATCTTTTCAGTAGAAGCACCCAAAAGGTCCAAATGTTTGTTCTTTCCCCATGTAATATATTTTAAATTTTCTTGAGATAGACATAAATTTTCTTGAGATAGACAAAATTGCTATCCTGAAAATTAACAATTCTTATTACCATATATACAAGAGCCTAAGAAGGATAATTTTTTTTTAATTTTAATGTAATTCTAGAAGGAATGCTTCTTGGGAGCAATAAGGGAGAGACAGGCTTTTTAAAGGTGAGTGAAAGTGGTATTGAAAGTAAAAAATCATTTGGAACCAATTCAGAAAGACAGGATCTCGGTGGGCAGGCTCCCACTGAGTCGAATGCCCAAACTAAGAAAACTTGAGCGCCTAAAGAGAGGAGCAGTTCCCTCTCAGAGCAGTCGATACCTGAGGCTTCCATGAGAGCCAGTCAGCAGATACCCCACACTCTTGTCCAAGTATTTGAAACTAAAGCTCTGCCTGAGAGACATTTGGCTGCAAATACAGAGAAACGGCCACATGGATTAAGATACCTCAAATTGAGAAAATAAACAGTGATTTCAAATGTAAGCTCCAAATCAATTAAGCTAAGGAATCTAGTGTTATTTCGCAATCTGAAATGTGTCCCTATTGTCAAGCCCAAAGGTACTAAGCTGTTCCAACAGGAAACACATGCTGGATCCAATTACCAAGTCTCCAGACCTACTAAAAGCTTTATTTTCAGATTAATAGCCAGAATCCTGTCACTTAAACAATAATATCTAGACCTAAAACAATATATTTCAGTGGAGTTTTGAAAAGTGGATCAATATCTATTGTCTGAAACCATGGATTTCCTTGAGTTGACCCTTCACTTTCAAATGTCTGCAGATTCATGTAAGTGCCTACTCTGGTGTTATCATTACAAGGTCAGATGGTATAAACTGCAGCCATTTCATCTGTGATCGTGTTGCTTCCAACACGGGCAACCCTAGGTAATGTGATCCAAGGTGAAGAGTAACAGGTTTATTCATATGTGTACCAGAGAATAGAATGACTAATGATAATCAAAGAAGCTTTGTGGTAAGTTTCAAATAATTAAATCACTTTCAATCATTATAATAATTTTTAAATTACAGCTCACTATTTGTTTCTACTCAAGTTTTATCAATGCTAAATGAATCTCCTGGTCAATACCAAATACATACAGCTAATAAATAATACAGCTAATAAATGAAATGGAGATGATATATATCATACATTAAATGAATAATTATATATAAAAGATGTTCATAGAGTCTGGAGATGTGTGATAGGATTGCTCAAAAGGAAGTATTCGTTGTAATCGCTTTGTAAGAAAAACACTGGAAAGATTATGAAGCCTCTGGTGTAGTGGGCTAAACAGTGGGCCCCAAAAAGATATGTCCATGTCCTAATCCTAAAAACCTGTGAACATTACCTCATTTGGAAAAAGGGTCTTTGCACATGTAATTAAGAATCTCTAGATGAGGCCTCCCTGGATTATCTGGGTGGGATTTAAATCCAATGACAAGTGTCCTTATTTATAAGAGACACACAGGAGAGACACAGGAGAAAAGGAGAAGGTCATGAGAAGCTGGGGGTAGAGACTGGAGTTATGCTGCCACAAGCCCAGGAATGCGTGGAGCTGCCGGAAACTGAGGTAAGCAAGGAAGGACTCTCCCCTAGAGCCTTCGGACGAACATGGTCCCGCCGACACCTTGATTTCAGAATTCTGGCCTCCAGAACTGTGAAAGAATAAATTTCCCTTGTTTTACACCACCAAGTTTGTAGTAATTTGTTACATAGGAAACTAATACACCTGAGGATTAAAAACCAGAATAGCCTTAGAAAAGGGTTTTCTGTAAGAAAAAACAAAAACAAAAACGATTAGATGACTCCTGATCTCTCCTTCAAAGCTAGGTTCCATAACCCAGAATCCAACATGCCTGGCACATAGTAGGCATTCATCAATGTGCTACATCATCCACATGAACATTCCAGCACTCTCCAAAGACTGCCTTTCCTAATTAATTTAGACTATAGCTGTGCACTAGAATTATCTTCACATATACATGCCAGAAGCCCTGAAAACCCTGGAAATTCTGATCCAGGAAGTCTGAGATGGAGCCACAGCATTTGCATATTTTATAACCTTCATAAAAGATGATGATATCCACCAAAGAATGAAACCTTCAACCTAGGGCATTCAGCAGCTGGGCTCACTGGCTGTTCTCATTCCAAAACCCTCTTGGGCTGCTAGGCAAGTGGAACTGTGTGGGGAAGGGGGCAGGGAGCTTGGGGCTGGAGGACAAAAATAAATGTTAAGAAAGCTAGACACACTTTGAGAACAATCTCCACCCTTATTCCTCCTCCTGGAGATGTGCCATTCATGCAATGTTTCTGGGTCTACACAGACTCCAAAGGTGGAGTGAGGGGACTGAGAAAATAAAGTGAAAACAGATTTGGTAGGCATATAACTGAAGGATAAAAGTATTTTGGGATTAAATCATAAATTCCATGTGGTAAAACATTTATACATTGAAGTATAAAATATGCTGAGAAAATACAAGCTTAAAAGGGAGCCATAAAATTTAATTCGATTATTTACTGAATGTCTGCCCCATGTCAGATACTGTGTTAGGTGAAGGGCCTCTAATGATGAATAAGATGATCCCTCCCTCCACTCAAGGACAAATCCAGGGCACTAGCAGAAAAAGCAAAAACCCAGCAGTTATAACTAATCTAAACCCTTGTGCCCAGACCTGATCTCAGAGGGACCATTGAGAACTTAGCCATTGGCTGAATTGATTTCTCTCTGAGGTCATGTTCAGTACAGAACTGATGTTACCAGAAATGAAAGTCAGTAGTACTGACTTTAAGAAGTTGACATTTATTAAATGTTAGAGGCATTTGTGGAAATTCTCCACTCCTGATTAAATAAAAAATATAGAAATTATGTTAAATGTTACTGATTTGATTAACAAATAAAGCTGGAAGATTAGGTCTCTGGCACTTCAGGGACTTCCTTAGTGAAATACCAAGCTACAGTACTAGTCAGTCCTTTGCAAAAAGGGACTGTCTGATTTTTAAAAAAGAGTGCAACTGTGCCCAATGTCATTAATACATCATCAATGTCACTGTTAAATTAGATGGCTGACTTAAGTTCAGAACTATAATAGTCATTAGTTCATTAGTACTTAGTAACTCTGGCTCGAAACACTTGCCCCAGAACCAGTGGCCCCAACCAAGATTGGCATACATTCATTCATTCATTTAACCAATATTTATGAGCTCCTACTATATGCCAGAGACTGTGCAAGGCGCTGAGGTTGCAGTAATGAACGCAGTCTTGGCATCAAGTGGAACATATCTTTAAAATGTTCCATCAAGTAGTAGACATCACCATCAGTCACAGTACCCTCCCCTGGCAAGCCCCTAGACTACTTAAGGATCTTTCTGAACGCGCTATACTCATGATACTATTACCAGTCAGAGGTAGAACAGAAGATGAAACTCACTGGTCATCAGATGCTAAACAAACTACACTGAATCACATATGGATCCCCCCAAAGTCTTATTGCCTTGGTTCACGTCATGTTCTGTTTCTGTCTTTCACTTCCCTTTCCTCCCCCTCTATGAACATCCAAACTATTAGGTTGTCAGAAAAGTCATGACGCATTTTTTGCAACAAAAAATAGAAAAAATACGTCATTACTTTTCCAACAACCCGATCACTCTTCTGAAGGTACAGCTCAAATGCTCTGCCTTGATGTTCCCCCCCATTCAGATAGAAGTTCCTCTTCCTCTGAACCTATTTCTTCCTTTTTTATGGTATTACTAAAGTACATGCCATGTCTCCTACATATGCACCTTAAGGATAAGAAATATGGCTTGTATGTCTTTGAATGCCTCGTATTATCTATCATATAGCTTTGCAGATACAAAATCATGTTTTCTAAGCACTGGTTCAGTTAATTATGAAAGAACTTAGGATAAGAGAAAACATATCTCTTAAGTAGAAAAGCTCACTGTATATGTTCAATGAGAACATATCACTTCTGTTCTGGTTATCATGTTGCATTTGCAACGCAAATTACTCATAAGGTTGTATTTACATAAAAGATGAAATATTATATTTGATGTACAGAAATGAAACTCCAGTAGATTCTTAACCTGAGTCATAGACTCCTGGTGATTATGACACCCGATACTGTATACGGCATTTGTGTATGTCTGCATAAGTGTTTTTCCAGGGAAAGTGTTCAGATTCTCAAAAGAGGTTGTAAGAACTAAAATATGCAGTAATTGACTGATGCTGACAGAGATGTTGATGTAGTTGTTCTTACAGTAATGTCAGAATGGCATGTTGGGAAAGGGAAGGACCCCATTTACTGCTGTTTCCAGGTTTACATCTCTCAGAATGATCCTGGAAATCTCCAAATTGTTTTTCCTACGTTTACTGTGCCCACAAAATAAAGTAGGATAAATAAAGTTATAAACAGAGACTTAGCTTTTTTATAGCACATAAACTTCTAAGTGACCAACAATATCTATTAAACTTCCACATTTTCTGAACTTAATAAACCTCTATGAACTCAGCAGTTTTTTGATGTTATGTACTTTCAGGAAACATCTTCTCCAAAAAATTCAAATTAAAATACATTAGCTGATGTAAAGGTATTTAGATTAGTAATTAATAGTACTTTTTTAACTTAGGGAAATATAAACAAGGGACAAGGAAAAGAAAATGCACATCCTTGAGACAAATAGTATTATTGAATTCATATTTATTTAAAACCATACATGAGTTTCTCCATGAGTGTGAATGAACTGGTTCATATCATAGCCATATTTACAGATACCAAATAACTATAACTAACTTTTGTCCACAAGACATACTGGATCAAACAATGTGATCAATTCAAAGGTTATCTTTTTTTTAAAGAATTTAAGCTACAAATATGATTAGTCAGTCAGCTGCTTGTGAGACTCATTTAAAAAAAAAGTTTTTAATGAATCAAATGTATTACAATGAATTAGTGCAATCAATTCCAAATATGTTCCTCGCGGTATGTCAGAGGTAAGCAAAATAATATTAATAGATTACTAAAAAAATAAAGGATTTTTTTCTGAATGGTGATATAAAACATCATGGTGTATTATCATTATTTGACAATAGAAAATTAGTAAGACATGTTTCAATATTGACTTTTTGTTGTTCCTATAAAGGTATAACAAAATTCCCAACAGAGCAAGTAAATTATAAGTCCTAGAAAGTGAGCCATAAAGAGGTGTTCTCTTTAAGAACTGCAATTCCCGACAAATAATGTGTCTCATCTCAATGCATGAGAAAAGCATATTTACAATTCAAGCAGACTCTGTCAGTCACCAAGGAAACAACTCTCCGTCTGCTATAAGTATGGAATGTATGGAGATGGTAGTTGGGTGATGACACAGCCCCTTTGAATGTGTATAATTTTTAAAATAGTGACAATTTACTTGTTCTTTTCTATTTTATTGATTTACACATTTCAAATGTGGCCATCTTAATAACCAAATATGTACAAATATTTTAAAAGACAAAAATGACAATTCTATACAGTTTGAAAAATCAAATTTTAGACATGGTATCTTTCACCTAGTCCAATGACTAGAGACTTTCCAACACCAACAATATCAGGCACTGCCATCAGGCCAAACAAAGCCTCAGCACGACATCCAGGTTTACGCTTTTCCTTCCAAATGCTTTCATTTTTCTTTTAAAAATGTTTACAATTTACCTGCTTTTAAACTGGCAAGAGCTACATGAGCAATGCCTTATGCCACAAATCAAAACCTTTTCCTACCCAAAAGCTACTGTTCATTTAAGTCAATTTTACCACTCAGATTAAATTCAGATGTCTAGATCCCAGATACCTGGGTATGAAATACTAAAATCTGCCACGAGAAATTAGATATTTTTCTTCGTTTCTTTTAATATAACCCACTATATAATAGTGAACTAAATAAGCTTGTTTCATAGAAACAACTCACATTTGCCAATACAGAGCAAATGGTCTATGTACAGATATAACAGGACTGCCTAACTGACAGTGAGTGTTGCCGACCAGACTCCAAGTCCATGGAGCTAATATGGTGGAGCTCTCTGCTGAATGGACTTCCCCTTCAAGATACGTCGGATCTGGAATAGAAATGAATAGGATGTGTAAGGGTTTTTTTTACAGTCAAAGTACCATATTTCCTTCAGGGTTTCATTCCTTTCTTACATACTCTATACCACTCCTGTCAATTTGTAAGTAAGTATAAGAAGAAATATGCAACATGTCAAGATTTTAAGGTGAATTTTAAAAAAATACTGTAAGTCCTTTCAAAGCTTATTACAGATCTCCCATAATAATCTTAAATAGAAGAGCATCTCCATTACAAATTATCTGAAGTTGAAAATCTCTTTCAACTTCACAGAAAGAAGACTTATATTCCTTCCTTTTCCTAATCTTTACTCTTGCTATTTGTGAGAACACTGAATACAAGGCAGTAATTATGGTATACGGCTATAGTACCTCACCTATCTTGAGGTCACCTTCAACAAGAATCCAGAACACCTTATATACAAACAAATAAATCCTAATACCCTTCAAGTCAAACTATCTTGATATCTAAGAATTCAAGCATTTGCACATAACTTTATGGATCGCAGGAAAGCCTGTAGGCTCATTCTGAGCCTAACGATTGATTTTATACTGCCATCTAACAAATTTTATTCTCTCTCAGCCCATAGCAGATTAAAAGCAACAAATAAGAAGAAAGAAGATCTGGGTAGGGGATGCAACTGATAGCTGCTAGAAGACGACACAATGACCGTAGAACAAAGGAAAAGACCCTCTCCACACACACACAGACACAAAAATACAGAAGCAGAAAGAAGTAATCTGAGAACATTAAGTGAGGAGTCAAAGGGCTCTCCCTGAGAACATCACTACATGACTGCACACCACAAACCTGAAATAGAAGCAAACACCAGGCTTAGGATTGCCATTTACTATTTCATGGTGGTTCCTGCCCCTGGAAGCTCTGTGAGTCTCCATTTTCTTAGCTGAACTCTTATACTGCAAAGTTTTCTTAACTATTACGAGGTATAATATATATGAAAACTTCATAAATTATCAAGAGTGTCATTTTAAGTTATAAAGAGCTCCACAAACATGGGTTCCTACAACATTACAGTGATAATGAGGGCTGTGACTCAAAGAAATGACTGAATTGCAGTCCATATGTTTTATTTTGTGATTATCAAAGTTATGTGATGACCTACCCATAGCCACAATCGCCCTCATGTACTCCAGGGAAAGATTTCCAACAAAAAAGGTTAAGTTCTTAAAAGATTCAGTTCTCATTAGCAAGAAAAGCTCAGTCATGTGAAACTATTCAATCCCCAAAGATAATATATAACCATATGATGAGTAAAGCATAACTTTTGTTTCAAGTATAAAACAGCTGTAGATTCTAAATTGCATCAATAACCCTCTCGTTTCTTATTTGGTAACAGTTAGTAGGTAGGAATAATTGTAACAGCTGATGTTTACTGAACACTCACTAGCCTGGGAGTATCCTGAATGCTCTACAGATACTGACTCATTTAATACTGACAGACAAAAATACTGACAGAACCTGCCTTAAGAGCACCAGCTGGCCTCCGCCCTGCACAACCTCATCTCCCTTTATGTTCCAGACCAAGTGCCTGAAAAAGCATTTCCTGTCCCTTCTATGGCCCTCACCTGCTCTCCCACAGGGCCGTCAGGAACCAAATGCACTGGCTGTTCGTTCTCCAAGTTCCGAGTACTTGGGTCGGCTCCCTTCCTCATCAACAGACGGACTGCATCCAGCTGTGTCACCCGATACTGCAGGCTGGCAGCAACATGCAGGGCAGTGTTTCCATTGTAAGCCTGAGGACAAGGAGATGAAATGACACCGTCAGGAAGGGAGACTTGCATGAAAGCAGCTCGAAAGCTCAAAGGTCATTCTGACTTGTGCAGTTACTGAAGCTTTCTAAAATTACCTTTGCATTCACAAAAGACAGGCAACTGGGCAGCTCCAAAAAGAGGCGAATGAGTTCCAGATTGGCTTCCTCAGCCGCCAAATGCAGGGCTGTGCGGCCACTTTTACGATCCTTGTCAAAAGCAAAGAGGAAGAAAAGCATGAACATCCGGACACCATGCCTTAATGTTTTTCACCCAGTCTCTCAAATGTCTGACTCACTCTTGTGGACTACTTTGAATGCACCCTTCTCCACAAAGCCTTCCTTAAGCCCAGACTAGATAGAATCTCTCATTCCTCTTAAATTCCCTATTAATTTTCCTATATTACGCTTATCAGTCTACCCTTGCATACAGCATAAAAGGTAGAAACATAGACGATACTGTTTTATCATGCATTGTAATACGATACAATAAACCCTGTATTATGTAATCGCCTGTGTTTCCAGACTGGTAGCCACCCTGTAGACTTATAATTAGTTTTATCTCTCAACTATTAGACAGTAAGCTGCCCAAGGACCCAAGAAGCTTATGATGTAAGCATTTTTCCTCCCAGAGCCCCTAACTCACTGCATTGTACACAGGTGATACTCAGTAAATAAACCTCAAAGTTGAAAAGCATAAATTATTTTTCTGTTTTAAAATAACAGGTTAAATCTAGAGCCCACAACGATGAAGCAACCCTTACAAAAAGCACTATCTTGATTATCAGTATATGAAAATGGTAGTCAAAATGACAGTATCAACAGCAATTTTTTTTCTTTTCAAACAAAGATTAATTTATTTCACAGCTAAACGATCTCTTGTATAATAATCTAAAGATTAAAAGCAAATCAAGAAAGGCAGATGAGATGATCTTTTAAAATCTAAGCTTCTTAACTATCCATACATTGCTACTCAGCTCCGTTAATTTAAAAAGAGGGAAAACAACATGTAATCTCTTCTTGGGAACAGGTGTTTTGCTGTAACCACTTTTCTCCCCTATCCCATCTCTAAACTCTTCTGTGAATTTACCTTGGCTTCCACGGCTGCTCCCATTTGAATCAGACACTTAATGGTGTCAACCAGACTCTTGTTCCTCAGTAAAAGCTCCTGAACTTCAGGTGAGTGAGGCTGTTGGTTTCTCTGGAGCTCGTGCACCACAGCATTATGGGCCACGACCGCACAGTGTAGAGGAGTCAGGCCTAGAAAATGTGTCATAAAGCAGTGGTCAAGCATCCCATCAACTCTTTCAGTTGTCTATAATTACAAACCCTGAGGATGGCCCCTCACATGCCCTACAGATGGGCTCCCCAAGAACCAGTGAGGCAATATGAATAATCCACGCACTGGGTCTTAGGGCTAATTGCACCTATAGAAATGTTTTAGCTTGAATTACCTCCCTCCCTCTTGGTATGAAACTAAATAGGCTCCTCTCTATAAATGGCTTCTCGCCCGATAAAGTGTCACATGCTTACCATCATAGTTAGTGGCTTCAAGATCCACAAACTGATTGCTCATTGCAGCACCCTTCTGAATTGCCTGCAAAATTTAAAAAGAGGTATCTGTTAGCATATGACCAGCTTCACAAATACTTATCTATTAGTATTCCAAGAACTAAGCCAACTAACTCAAAAGCGATTACTGCAACAGACAACCCACAGCCAACGTCTAACATCCAAGCCCGATCACTTCAGCCCTGTAATAATGGAAGCCTGGCTCACTCCTCTTACCTGCAGCACCTGCGAGTGACCCTTCTCAGCACAGACATGCAGAGGGGTTCTCCCCCAGCAGTCAGTGGTGTTCACCTGGGCCCCAAGGTTCACCAGATCCTGCACAATGAGGTGCTGATTGGCAGCCACTGCCACCTGAAAGGCACTCTGCGCATTCAGAAGAAAAAAAAAAATGTTTTAAAACATTTAACACTAAAACAAGGAATATGAATCTAAACCAAAACTGAGGGGAAAATCCACATAGAAAAAAGTAAATCCTACTAATAAGCAATAAGATATTGGAACACGAGGAAACTAAAATAAACTGAGGGTGCAGCTTTATTATACCCAGTTAGTCTTGGGTCAAATAACTACAAAGTTAACATTAATAACTTCAAGGCTGATGGTAGCAAAGAATCAACACCACAAAGTTAATATTAACTAAACTCCCTTGGAACTAGCTCTGGAACTATCTACACATAAATATGAGACGAGCTGTCATTCTCTTCACCATCTTTTGCCATTTCACTGGGTCAAAGTCCTCACCTGACCATTGTGCTCTTTAATATCCAGCATGTGAAGCGCATTCATCTTTCTTGCAAGGACATAGGAAAGGGCCCTTCTCCCTTGGGCAACAGCAATATGGAGGAACCTGAGAAACAAGGAAAGGAAAAGATGTGAATTACTTCTATTTTGCCAAGTTCATCTTTTTTAAAAAAAGAAAAGATTCTTCTTTTAGCGTCTTCCTTGATATGTTGGTACACTCAAATGAAACATTACAGAGATAATACATCTGAGTTGCAACAGGATGAGTATGAGTTAGGCTGCCAGAGATAAGAAGAATGCCAAGCACCACACTGATCACTTTAAATCTATTAATTTTAATATTCGTAAAAACTCTAGAGGGAGATATTATTGTTTTACATGTCAAGAAACTGAGGCATGGAGAAGTTAAATAACTTGCCCAAGGCCACAATGTCTGAACAGGTTAAGTATTCAATCTACAAATCAACTCACAGTTGATAATGACCAGCAAACCATGGTCTGGTTTTTTTCTACAGATACAGTCTATGCTGGCCTTTCAAACCCAACTATTCAAGGACGACACACATATTTTTACTAAGTTAGAGCAGGTGATTTGTTCAGCCAGAAAAATAAAAGGAAAGCTCTTTCTTATATTAGCTATCACTGAACAGCAGTTTATACCTACACTAGTCACCGTACTAGCCAAGCACTTACTAAAGTCTAACTGGTATACCCAAGAGAGATTCTGTGCCTACTACATGCAACAAGTATGATTTACCAAATAAGGTACATGAAATAAAGGGCGACTCACGTGTCACCATCTGCATCCTTTGAAAGAAACTGGTCTTGGGAGATATTTGCCAATTTGCTTTCCTCCTGCTCTACTTGCCACTGAAAAAATGACTTCCCTAACTGTGTGGTGTTCATTGGACTTCCGATGAGATTCTGGAATGGCAGTGAAGTGCTTAAAGGGACAGAGCCTGCCTCATTCCCTAGCATGGCCTCATTAGCACTGTGTGGCATCATGCTGAAGTTTTGCAGGTGGGCGTCGTTTTGTTGTTGAACACTGGGGGACGTCTGAATGGGAACAGCAATATTCTCACTTTCCCCATGACTACTTAGAAGGGATGCAAAACTTTGATTTGGGCAGAACTGTGGTTCTTGATTATCAAAGAGGTTTGCTTCATAGTTGGGGGACTGGGAAGCTCTGGAATAAGGACTGTATTCCAGAGATGGGTTGTGGGTGTAGTGCTGTGGCTGCTGCTGCACGTTCTGGTTCTGAGGATACTGGTACATGGAAGCCTGATCCATCATGTGTGGGGAGCTGCTGATTTGGAACGACTGGTATTTCTGAGGTGGAGAGAAGACCTGGCCTCCATGGAAGTCCTGACACTGCTCTCGGGGAGAGCTCTGAGCGACCACCACAGGGCTCATCCAGCTAACTTGGACAGTATTTAGGGAAACCGGGCTGCATTCATTCTTGATGTTGATAATGTTCTGAAGCAGATCAGTGCTGCTGTCCTGTTTGGATTCATTGTGGTGAACATCTTCCATGCTCTCCACGGGCGTTGGTGTTTGAGGTGGTGTCTGAAAAGGAAAAAAAGTAAGTTGCACACTCCCAAAATTATACCAGAAATCATTTCTGAAGGGTATTCAGAGGAAAATAGTGAGATACTTACCAAAAACTGGGTATGTGACGAAGCTGGCCTTTTGCAAGTTGGTCCATCAGACGACTCCGGTCCTTTCCTTTTCCCACTATACGATACTGAGTTCATCAATTCTATACCCAAGATAGGAATATGGAATCTGTCATCATTTTTTTTTTTTTTACAAATTTTATCCATAACCACGCTACAGTATTTTACTCTAAAGCCCCCATAATGTCATGAATAGAAGTAACTTTTTACCTGTGAATTGCTCTCTGTTCACACCTTGTGTCTATAAGGAAAAAAATGTTTCCAGATTAGTGTAATATTAAATAGGCTCCTGCTTAATATACCTCAATAAACAGACTTATCTCTACCACTCTTTACAGCTTACCATAAACCTTTGATGTATTCTAGCAATATTTACTTTCAGCTTTAATTTTTATTCAACTTTGCAACTTCCCCTATTTTCACTTTCACCTTAGTTCAACTCAGGTCAAGATGAAATTAATAAGGCCATTTGAGTTTCCCCTTTCTAGTCAATATGTTCCATTCCAATTGAACCCCAATTATTTCCTTGCCCCCAATTTGCCTTCATTTATTCATTCATTAAATTTCTCTTGTGCACCTACCAAGCGCCTAGCACTGGGCTAAGTGATAGGAATACAGCAGACAGCAAGATACATATACTCTCCGTCCTCTGGACTTTGTGGTCCACAAAAGACTTCCTGGACCTAGGTCAGCAGAGAATAGTAACCCTGACAGACTAATCTCCCTGCCACCCGACCCAAAGCAAAAAAATAGACGCCACCTTAAAATCGTCCACAGCTTGGCCAGAAGCTTTCTGTTTATGACTTCGGATGTGCAGCAGGAGTTCTTTCACTGAGTTCTTCACACGAACACCTTGAAAGGGTCCTCTTTGCTGCCTTCCAAACCCCATATGGGGCTCAACTGTTCAAAAGAAAACAAAACATATTCCAATTAAATCTCTTCATAGATACAAATCTCAATAACCTCAAAAGCATAGCTGTCTAATGTATAAAGTCCCTAATCACCAGATTGCAAAGCCTTTCCAACTCGCTCTGGTCTATGGCTTACTTGTCAGTCCCTAGTCCTACTTAAGGTTCTACGTTCCTGATACCTTCCTCTACCAGGCACCCTAAAGAATTAAAGCTCATAAAAATATGGTTCAGGGGGTCTCCAGAGCTAACAATGAGCCCTAATTAAGCCTCTCTGTCTCTCAGCCCTATCCCCCCATGAAACAGGACTCCAGGTTTTGCATTCTGACTCTCATAAATCTATAACTATTCTTAACTTCTGAAAAACTTGGGAGATCAATGGATAAATGCTGAATTTATAGCTTTTTAAACAAAAGGCTTTGTGTCCACATAGAAATTTAAAAGTCTATTAATCCAGCCACCTAAGAAAGCACAAAACAAACTTGCTCCAAAGATCTCAATGTACCAAATCCTAACAATTAACAGTGTTTTAGATTTCTTATTTATTTCACTCAGATCAGCTATGCCAAGAAAGGTGGTTAAATTCACTGAGGTTAAACACATTTACACACACACACACACACACACACACACACACACACACACACACACACACAGGATTTCCCCTCACTGACTGTTTTGGGGATTGCTCAAAGAGGCCTTCTAAGTGAAAAGGAAATATGTAATCCCATTTCATATTTAAACTTGAAAACACACTTTAAAATGTAGTCTATGAGTACAGCATTACGCTTCTGACCACTACTGTGTCACAACCTCTTGGGATGAGCTGAACAGAAAGTAAACATGCAAAAAGTTAGGAAATGAATAATTCTGCCACTCCATTGGGAGGGGAAAAAATTAAGAAGCTATGACAAGAAACAGTGCATAATTTGAACGTATATATCATAAATATATGAGGGAAATAACTCAACGATGAGGCAAGTTAAATAAGTTGGTTTTAAGTCTAAGTTTAGGGATCTCTTGCCAAAGCCTAACACAACATTTCTCTGGAATGACAGCAGTTAATGAATGATTCAACGTCACAAGGAGAAAAATTCAGTTTCAGAAATCCCCTACAGCTATGTGGTAAACCAAGAAACTAGCAAAATAGTTTCAGCCAGATAAAAGCCAAGTGTAGGAGAAAAGGATCTAAATACATACACACACACACACACACACACACTTTGCATTTGCTCCCTTGACATACAGGGAGCACCTTATACAACCCAGTGGCTTAAATCACTTCTTTAAAAGAAAATGGAAAATCAGTTTTTAAAAGACAACGAAAACAGCAGTGGGTGGCAGTGGGGAACACCTGAGAGAGACAGTCCTGAAAGCCTGCTGACTAGATTCTCCAACATTTGACATCATCTAGACGTTCTTTAGTCTACCCACAGTGGCATCCTGTTTTCCCCCAAATTATGCAACTCGGTTCATTAAGAAACTAACCAATTCGCAACCGAAGAAAGGAAACATTATGTTTTCTTGCTAGATAAGCTTATTCATTCTTAAGAACACAGAACAAAAACAAGACGGCAAAATTCTGGACAGACCCGAAATTCGCAAAAAGCAGAAAGTAAAGGCATAAACTGAGTTAGTTTGCAGTCCAGCCTCACCTTACATCTTAATAACATCGGTTTCTTTCCTATAGCAATGAAATCCTTTTACTTAAAATTTCCACGTTACTCAGGAAGACATAAATCATGCACTTCAATACGCTAAAAAAGCCACAAGAAAAAAATTACACCTACATCAGATCCAAAACCTCGCCATACTACGTGAACTATAGCTTAACAAAGCTTTTTAATAAAGACGAAAGAAAATCTAACATGGTTCATTCCCAC
>NW_017731475.1:1006057-1027269 GCF_001890085.2 Hipposideros armiger
CCCCGGAAGTAAGAGCTCTGCTCCAAGAGGTGTTTCAAGCTACGCGGCCAGCTGGATTTCCCAGACGGTCAACGGGGATCGAGTTACATCAAACGCCCAGCACGGAGCCTGGCATCCAGCTGTCGCCTAGTAAATGACAGCTCTTGTGATCACGTCCTGCCGCTAAGGACGGCGCAGAGGCCACCTCACACCTGGCCGAGGTCCTTCGCATCAGGGCGGCCGGACCCTCCCCTCCCGGCCGCGCGAGGGCAGACGGCGGGTACCTTGCAGGCGCTCCGCGCGGGCGCCGCCTCTCGGCCGGGACTCGACCGCGCCGCAGGACGACACGGACGAGGCGGAGGAGAAGTCGGAGGAGTCGGAGCCGGGCGAGGCGGGCGCCGACGGCCCCGACGCCGAGCAGCTGGCGTCGCAGGCACCCGGGGCCGCGGCGGGCGGGGACGCGCCGTAGAAGTAGGCCAGGTTGAGCGGGCTGGTCATGAGGCCGCAGTCGCCGGTCGCGTCCAGCAGCCCCTCTCCGCCGCGGCCGTCGTCCAGCAGCTTGTCCACGATCATGCTCCCGGGCTCGGCGCTCGGGGACCCCCCAGACACCCACGCCACCGGCTCGTTGCGCGCGACTGCCTCCCGGCTGTAGCTGTGGCTGTGGCTGCCGCGGGCACGGAGACGAGCGGAGGAAGGACGGCGCGGGCACGGGCGCGGCTCGCCTATTTAGCCGGCTTTGGGGGCCGCGGGCGGGGCCGTGGGCGGGGAGAGGGGGACCGCCACCTCGCCGGCCTGCCCCGCGCCCGGCCGGGCCATTGGCTGCGTCGGGGCCACCTCCCGGGCCCGCCTCCGGATGCGTTCTGTTTCCAGTAAAATGTACAGGATGAGGCAATGTGCCCTCCGCCCTCGCCCCGCCCGCCCGGCTCCGCCTAGACCGGCCGGTTGTTTTCTTGCCTTTCACCTGGAAACCCCGGCCGAATGCGGCCTCCCCCGTCCCGGACCCTGACCCCCGCCCCGGCCGTCCGCGCGCCCACCCGCGGAGAGATGCCGGGCCGGCCCAGCCCTCGGCGCGCTCCCCGCCGGGCACAGGCGCACGGGGAGAGGGCGCGCGGCTGGGCCCGTGGGCTGCAGAGGGAGGCGGGGAGGCAGCGGAGGAACAGGTCGGCCTGGTTCCCGGGGAGTAGGCAGTCCCGGACGGTGCGCGCCCTGCACCCCTCCGCCTGCCCTGGCGCGGCGAGCTCGCCAGCCCGACTTCGGCGTCTCTGAAAGGCTCTTAAGGACCCATCTCCTCCAGCGCCTCAAAGCAAATTCTCCCCTCTTAACTTAGCAAACGTTTGCCAACGTTCTTTTTAACAGGGTCCTCAACTGAATATAATTTGAAGCCATTTTTCTGTCTTCAAATGATTCGGGCAACAACTAAATTTGGGGGTCGGGGAGCGCAGCCCGGGGGAAAAAAACAGTGCCCCACTACCCTTGTAGCCTTCAATACTGAAACAAATTGATCTTAGCAAAATGATAAATACACATACATGTATGTGTGCGTATTTATGTATGTAATTTCTTTATTCTGCATACGTTTACATTGTGTCTGAGAAACAGGAATTTTGCTCTTTACTATCTTAAATACTTTTTTAAATGGATTTACACATTTTTTTTATTGAAGTCCTATTACTTGCTAAAACCATGGCTAGGAGCTGACAGGAGAAAAGGTGAATGATTATGTCCGTCCTTTCAAATACAGTATGATCTTGTAGGAATGATAAGGTAAGTACAATCATGCTATATTAAAAGAAACCGACTATGATTAAATATCATGAGGGATACAAAGTTCAGTGAATGTCCTAAAAAGAGACAAGTCTGGTGGAGGAAAAGAGGCGGTCACCAGGAAAACCTTTTCGAAAGAGGTGGCATTTGAGACAGGCACTACAGGATGATGGGTCGGATTTCAGCCCATAGCTTTGACAGCCCGAGCAAAGAACTATGAGGAAGAGTCCCATAAAAGCATACAGTCCTTTTTTAGGATAGTCAAAGGGAAAATGGTAACATTAGATGCAAAAGGTAACTTGGTGCCTTTGGGTGGAGCACCTCCAGTGGCAGGCTGAGACACTGGGTCTTTATTTAATAAACATTGAACATGAAAGACTTTGGGGCAGACAAAAGGAATCTAGAAGCAGCATAGTAGAGAGGGTGACACTGAGGGGCCCAGGGACCCTGAGGAGCCACTGTAATACTGAGAAGGGAACTGACCTCTCCCTGGGGCAGAGGCAGTGGGCAAGAGGAAAGTAAATGCAAAGAAAGAAAGGCTAGGGCAGCATTGCTGCCCTAGCAGAATCCACAGATCTGGCCCAGTTGGAGGTGGGGAACAATGTAGGGATTCCCACTCCAGCTCTGGTTTGCCGCTGGATGACAAATGAACAGGCTTGCCAGCTTCAGATCACAGAGAAATGAGCAGAAACACAATGTTAGGGTTCCAGAAGGGAAGGAGGGTGGGAGACAATGAGCTTGACTTAGTACTCAATATTAACAGGGGGTTCCAAAGTAAATATTTCCTTGTATTGCCTCCAAAACTTCTTTCTGCCTCTCCCTCCCAATTTTTGGATTTTGGTAACTTTTTTAAAAAATAAAAAGGAAGCAACTCCCTTGATGGATCTGCAGAAAATAAAAAGCTCCAGTAATTGCAATTCATCAAAAACCAAAATCACTTAAAAGATGCTGCAAAGGAGATGTTGGGCTTTCTTAATACAACCTATTTGGATTTTTTTCCTTCACACTAACATATTTCAGGTATAATAAAAGCCTTAAGTGGCCGTTCAAATAAATTCATGGACAAAATTCAGGCAATTTGTTGTTTTTACAAAATTAATTCTCCCCCTAAAATTACTTCCTGTTTCACTTGGTATATAAACATTCAAACCTTAACATCATGGCCTCTGGAGAACTTAATACAGATAAATATGGTCAGTGAAAGACTAATGTCTCAAAATAAGCACTCAAAGTTTTCTATGCAACACTAAAGCAATCGTATTGTTTGAGAAGACCACGACCTCCCAGACACAGTCAAGAATGATTGTTAATATCACTACCAAAGGAAAATTTTAAAATACTCTGCTTCATTTAAATGTTGTAATATAAACTCTGTTTGGTCTATTTCGTTGAATGATTCAACATTGCTATTGTTCTAATTAAGTATGGTTGAACACTCACTCTGTGGGAGACAGCCTCCATTATTATGAGGACACTGGAAAAGTCCACTAAGGCCAATAGCTAGCAGCAACTGGCCAGCCATGTGAGTGAGCCATTTTGAAAGTAGATTCTCCAGCTCCATGCCAGGCCTTCAGATGAGTGTAGCACTGACCAACATCGTGACTGTAGTCTCATGAGCAACCCTGAACTAGAACCATTCCCCAAGCCACTCCCGGATTCTAACCACAGAAATTATGTTTAAAAAAAGAGGACTTGAGAATTTACCTAAGGTCACACTGTTCATTATAGGTGGAGAAGAGATTAAAATCCTCATTTGTCTGACCCTGGAGCCTGATCTTTTGTTTTAAAAAGGGAGATAAGGAGACTCATTTTCCTGAAAGCTCAGATGCACTGTCTACATTTAACAATACAGAAAAGGATGAAAATGACATAACAGGGGTCCCTGACTCATAGAAGTGAGAAATCCATTCCAAAGCAACTGGAGAAAAACTGTAAATAAGAAATAAAAATATGACGATGCTATCTTTCCTTTGGCTCTATAGACATTAATCATTTACTTTATTGTGTCTCATACAATGGAGCATTGCTGAATTAATTGTAGTATCATGCCAGTTAATTAAAAGGTACTGAATTTTTAAATGTAGATGTAATGAACTTTTGAAAAGCCAAAAATTATTTGGTGCAGCTTTTCAAACTTGAAAAAGTCAGTGAAGTATCTTGCAAGGTAAGTTACTGGACTGCAGAAGTGAACATCACAGGTAAGCAATCAATAAAACCTGGTAGATTTTATTTTGCTGAATGCTTTCTAGATGAAAAGTCAGCAAAAGAAATCATAACGCTTCCACTTTCCACTGATATACTAAGTCATCAAGTTAAAGATTTAACTGCAAAGATGAAAACTGATCTTGTCTACAGAACTGCATTTTTGCCTTAGAAATGGACAGATCTGCAGACTGTCTGTACTTGATATTTTGGTTATCAGCACCAGCTAATCACTGAAGATCTTTTATATGAATGCCTCACAACAAACAGAGGTGTTGAAACTTTCCACATGTACAGTAAATTTTTTATAATATCATTTATCCTGGAACAATTAGGTTGACATTTGTACTGATGATACAAAAGCAGTGGGTAAAACCTCTGGTGCCTTACAACAAATCGAGGCAGTGGCAACAAAATGAACTGAGTCATTGAATTCTTCCCCACCACCCAGTTAAAGGAAAAGAAAAAGGATAGGTAAAGAAGCCAGTTTCACTTTAGAAAATCCTAAATGAAACAGTAACAATCATTAATTTTATTAAATCTTAAACCTTGAAATATACATATTTCTAATATTCTATGATGACTGTCTGGAAAAGCACTTGGTCTATTAGGTTGAATGATGTGGCATTGCCACTCATCCTAATCAAATAATGTTTGAGTTGTGAGCTGAACTAGTCACTATTTTTTATGGAACACCAATTTTACTTGCCTGACAAAATGTGGTTATTCAGACTTGGGTATTTGTCAGATATATTTTTTAAGTGAACAAAGTAAGCCTGTCAAGGCACAACTGACAGTATTTGTTGCTAATGATAAAATTCAAGACTTCAAATGAGAATTAGAATTTGGGAAACTTCTGTCTAACACCCTGAGCTTGATAGCTTCCCAATATTTAAAGACATTTTTGATGAGGTCAGTGATGATGTGTTAACAAATGCGATTTGTTTTAATACTATATAATGAAATATGGCAACATTTGGAAAATGTACATAACTCAATTAACTAACATTTTCCAAATGAACCATGTAAAACATTACAAAATTACACATTCTATTCAAGGTGCAAGAGAAACCAATGGACATTATCAGAGTACAAAAAGTTCATTGATATAGTTTCAGATTCCATTTATTCTTTAAGGAACTACCACTTATTTTTGGTATAATATTTAAAAAGAATATCCGCCATTACCTGAAAAGACTATTAAAACATTTCTTCCGGGCCAGCGGAGTGGCGCAATGGTTAAGAGCTGGCTTGGGACGCCAGAGGGCCCCGGTTTGGATCCCACATATGAGGGCCAGTGACACTGCCCTCCGAAGTTAGGATGCTGAACAACAGCTCAACCTGGAGCTGGGCTGCCGTGAGTCGTCGGCGACAGCATAGGCTGCAACCCCTGCTGCAGTGGGTGGCCATGGGCTACCGTGTGTAGCCAGCAGCCAGCGTGAGCGGCCAGCAGCCGCAGTGAATGGCCGTCCAGAAGCCGGCGACTGATCCGCCTCGCCCGGGAAGAGCTCAATGATGGTGCCAACTTGGACCAGGGAAGCAATGTCCTCCACAACTAGACTGAAGAACAAAAGGACAGCAACTTGTCTGTTCCCCTTCCCCCAATTCCCCAATGAAAAATAAATAAATAAATAAAACATTTCTTCCATTTCCAACTATATATCTGTATGAGGCCAAATTTTCCTCATATACGTCAACCAAAACAACATATTGCAATAAATTAAATGCAGAAAGATGTGAGAATGTGTCTTCCATTAAGCTAAACATTAAGAGGTTTGCAAAAATGTAAAGCAATACTGTTCTTCTGAATAAATATTTTTCTAATTTAGAAAATAGTTTTTAAAATAAACTACTAAAGAGTTTTTAAATTTTTATTGATAGAATGTAGACAATATCATACTATTCAAATGAATAGTTCCAGACTGACTAGTAATTGTTGAACACCAGGTTCTGAAACCTTCCTCTCCTCTCCATCTCAATTTAAACTATCCAAGGCAGGCCTTCTCCTCTCACATGAGCCAAATGATGCCTATCCAGTCTTGCCCACTTAAAAACACCCTCCAGATGCCATATCCACAACCAAGTCTAAGAATTCTTCTACTCTAAGGATCCTTCAATGGCTCCCTATCATCTTTGGCATCGAGTCCACTCTTCTTAGAATGGCAGGTGTCCAAGCCCTGCCTTCCACACAAGCCTAAGCTTCCTCATTACCTACAGTAATATCAAACTGAATAGAGTTTTGCGCAGCTCTGGGACTTCATTTCTGCTGCTGCCTCTATACAAATGCTCTCCCCTTCCTCACCTGGCCAACTCTGCTCAACTCTTCCCCAAGACTTAGATTAAAACCCAACACCCCTGAAGCCTTCCGTGACCCTCCTCCTCCCCACCCTCACTCTCAGCCCCAGTTTGGCTTAAGGCCCCTCTTCTGTGTCTCCACACAGACTTCCATGGCTTTTAAATTGTGTTGAAAGTATCTGTTTATGGGTCTGTCTCTACTACATTATAATCTCCCAGCACATGTATTCCTTGTAAGTAGCCAACTATTTGTTACTTAGTACATATTTAATTGAATACTAAAAACAAATGTAAATGCTTCCAAAATTATTCCATGTGCAATAATACAAAGATATCAAAATAGACCCTTTGGCCCCTGAATTACAATCCCTTCATTCTCAGCACCTGGATTACTACACCACTATTTTCATACATTTTGTAAATACAAAAACCCAGCCATCTTTTGCCCAGGATTCTTTGGTTCCTATCAACCTTATAAATAATGTAAAATGTTTTCAGGAGCTTTCAAAATAGATAATCATGTTATGTAATATACTGATTTGTTAGACGCTTTCCCTGAAAAATAATAATGCTCTCTCCATCACAATGTAAATCATTTTTTCAATTCTCAAGAACCATTTAAACTTCTGAGTGTTCTAACTTTTTAAAATGCAGAGGAACAAATTAGACCATATAGTTTCAAATTCATTTATTCTTCTATATGGTAGTACCTTCTAAATGACAGGAACTTTTCTAGGCACTCGGACAGAGCAGTGCATCAGACAAACAAAATCCCTGTGTTTGTGAAACTTATATCTTGAGGTATGAACATTCTGGTTATATACTCAGATACTATTAATATTACTGTTACTGAGATACATATACTCAGCACTATCAAGACTCATATACTGTACTTCCCAAGAGCACCTACAACACCTGACCTCCCAGGCTATGGCACAGACAACTGTAGTGAGTAAGATCCATAAACTGCTTCCTTACAAATGGCATACAGATTATTTTGTGTGTTTTAACCTGGAAAAACCAAACAGTTGTCTTTGGAAATAATCTTCTAGGTCCTGTTTGCAGCAAATTATTAACATCAAAAGCCCAGTCTACCCTTCTATTTCTGTTGAGGAAATTCCTCAAAGCATTTAAGTAAGTATAACTATCTAGTAACCTAATCATCATACAGATGCATTAGCAAAAGGTTACCACATCTCGGAACACTTTCCTCAGTGCTGCCAGAATGAACTTGAAACACTTCTAAGTACGGTATGTACGGTATGTACAACCTTGCATATTATGGACTGATTGTGTCAAGGCAAAATTAATGCTGGTGTGTCCCGGGAGACATCTCTCTGAAGCTTTCTCTTGCTGAAGGAATCTATAAAGAGGTAGCATGTACCACTTTGTCTGTCCCACAAATATTTTCTGTGCACCTATGATGTGCCAGGTGAGTCATCCACTATGTAGAGTAACCCCACTGCTTTCCAGTAGGTACTCAAGCCTGTCCTCTAATGGGTGGTCGGAAGAGGCTCCTTGTACAAGGCCAGGTCACACAGATAAACATCCTGATTAATTAGATGCCCTGTGAACAGAGGCTGAATCATACGAGAGCTACAGCACCCTGACATACCTTCCAACCCAGCAGCAGAATGAAGTCCAAGTCTGTAAAATGGAAAACAAAATAAATTTGTCTTCCCCTTTAATACTTCATTTATAAAGAAATAAAAATGTTTGCATTGGATTTTAGAAAATATTCACATACTAAAATGTGTAGGTGAGTCATGCAAAATCAGACGACATGATGGAGTAATATTCTGTGTTGGTCTAAAAGGCTACGTGGTGTACTACACCCTCTATTAAGTAATGATCAAAACTCAAAACATCCACATGAAAATAGTGCACTTCCTCAAAATTCACACTTAAATTGTTCTTAGCTCATGAGGATGCTTCCTGGTTTCTGTATCATGATGTACTTTATCCATAAAAGACACTCAGAGAAATAGAAGTGATGTAGGTGAGCTTGTCCAAAAGGGCAGAGCGCTACAAGTTCTGTGGTTACTTCCGCTTTCTCTGCCTTGTTGACAACGCAAAGATTTCTTTTCCACAGATATGAGTGAAACCACCATCATAAATACTGAATGTGGGAATATCATCACCTCTTGCCTCCTTAAAGGATACTAAAATCTCAACTGCCTTAAATAGAATGAAGAAAAAAAAAGTATCTCCTCCTCCCAGATGCCCTTTTCCTCTCTTTTTCCCCCCTCTTCACTCTCTTTTGTCACTTTTTCTCACACAAATATGCAGATTCCAGACAGTAAAACATAGTCCAAAATTATTCTTACTTATATATGCCTCTATGAAAAACTTCCATCCTCTGGGAAGTTAGTTCAGCCTTCAGGAAGAAAACTGATAAACTGATTCACACTGTAATGTAAATAAATAACTTTGTTCCATTTCTTGGGAATATTTACTTTGGGGGGGGGAGTGTATATTTACTTTTTAAGGAGACAAAAAAATCTGAAGGCAATTAAGCCCAAAGGACTAAATGTTTCATAGTTGAATTTGGGGATCTGAAGTAATTAAATAAAGATTTTTGACAGAAGGACCCCCCCACTCTTCCTTGGTATCAGACATTGGCCTATGTGTACCTGCAAAGGCAGGAGGCTAAAGAGATTTCTAAGCGCTGTTCTGCTTCCCTTTAGGTAATGATTTAAACCTCTTTTCCCAGAAGGTTAAATTTAATAGGTGGGTTGATTTGAACTTAGCATCTTTTTAGCATAGAAATAGGATGCTGTACTTGTAAATGCTCAGCACATAGTCTCTAGTTAAACATGTTGATTGGACTGATTTATAGGTTGACTTATCTGTTTTTAAAACTTTCATATTCATAACCTCCTTTTCCCTTCCCTTTTTAACACAGATAACACATTTTGTCAAATTAGATTAGGGATGATAATATAATGTCATGCCTGATAGAAAGTCATGAATGCCTTATATGCTGCATTTGATCAAGGAGAATTTTGCTTCTAAAACTTTTAATTCAGAATTTTAAACTTGGGGCTTAAGGGCTTTGGGAGTTTTTTTGGGAGGGTTGGCTTTTCCACATAGTCTACAGGGATTTATTTTGAATTTCTATAAACAAGGACAATAACATATGCCACATAGAAAGACTAACTGTAAAAATGTTTAAAGAGCTGAGGAGAAATTAGCCTTGATCATGTGCAGAACAGACATCATTACCCAAAAATAATAAAATATTATAGGCCCACAATAATACTTTGATATACTGATAAGGTTAATAACTACCACTATTGAATGTCCACCATGTACTGAATACTACGTTAGGTATTTTATATATACTTTATCTCTAATGGAATTAATGCCTAGGAGAACGGTCAAAGACTAAGGTGAACTACACAGTTATGAAATTTTTGCCAACTATAACCCACATTAGCAGACAAAATACAATAAATATGTATAGTTATGAAAAGAATTTTGTAATTGAAAGGATAATTTAATATTGGAATTAACTGAGGAAATCTGGACACCCATTTACTAAAAGACTATGCAAAATTCATACATTAATAACAATTATTGATTCAAACAATCACCTCACCTCTCCCAAAATTGCTTTTGCTTACATTTGCTGACTACTTTAGGCCAGGAATTGGCAACAACAGCCTGCAGGCCAAATCTGTCCTATTGTACAGCCTGTCAACTAAGAACAGTCCTTACATTTTTAAATAGTTACATTTTAAATGGTTATATAAGTGCCTATATAATATCCACCATCTTGTTTTAGTCCACAAAACCTAAAAGCTCTACTATTTGGCTCATTACAGAAAGTTTTCCAACCTCTGTTTTAAGCAAAAGGGCTTAGAGCGCTGTGGTATCATGGCTTTAAAGCCCGCAAACTCATCTCTAGCACTTACCAGCTATGTGACCTTGGACAAGTCCCTTAATCCCTGAGCTTCAGTTTACTCACATAGCAACTGGGATACTAGTATCTACATCAAGTTGCTAAAATCACAGGAGATAGTGGATGTAAAGTATTTGACACGTCCTGGATATGTAATAAATGTTAGTTCCCTTCCGGTGCCCATACATTATTATGACTATTGAGTAAATCTCCACCCTACTTGTGTGTGTGTGTGTGTGTGTGTGTGTGGCTGGGAGGGATAAATTATATATTGGACAAAAACCTGTCTAGTCATACCTTGTTGTCTGCATAGCATTTTCCCCCCAGGGCACTTCCACATTTAAGCAATCAAATTGGTTAGGAAGGAGCCCAATGTATAAAAATACCATAAATGTAGAACTTGTAAGTCAGAAAACTATTATAATGAACTATTTCGAAAATGCACTAAATTGGCTATGAGGTTTGGTAAACAAGTTGTCCTGTTAACATCCTTCTATTTGCTTCTATTTCCAACAAGTATGCTCAAATTTCATCTCTTAACCTCATTCTGGATTATATAGACTTGTCCTGTTATCTTGCAGAGTGTCCTCTTCCCATCAGCCTATGTCATCCTATACAGTTTAAAATTCCAAAAATTCTAGCAAACCATCTGGGAGGCAATCCTGCAGTAAAGAGTACAGGATAGGTAGAAACAAAGTCATCTTTTAGTTTCATGTATTTTGTTCATTTAAGCCCTCAGAATCTGTGACCAGTGATTCTCAACCCTTTTCTTCCCCCAACACACCTGAGAGGCCTGACACACTCCCATCAGTAAGGTGCTTTCTGGCTACTACGGTCTCCAAAATGAGGTTGTGTGGCCCTTGAAAACACATCCTGGTGATTTTTATAGTCCTTTAACGAGTCCCCATCTGTTGGGGAACTATTGTTTTAAATTACTCAACCCAATAATTCTAGTACCATTTATACCACTCAAACTATCTAAAAAAGAAAGGATAGATTTCATAAGAGTCTTTACCTGTATGAAATACAAACAGATTCAGATTTACCTTTGATTATGATTCCTTAGAATAAAGAAGGAGGGTAGACTTGGTTTAAATGTTTATCCTACCTATAGCTTTATGAGACACCATACCATACCCAGCAGTCTTCCTGGAGAAAATTATAGAGAAAGGTGACAGACTTACGTCTGTATCGACTGTTGGCACCCATATTGGTACAATGAGATGGAAATCTAAATATGGTATGGTGAGTAAAAGGAAAAGAAACCTGACAGAAACCAAGGACTCCACAAATAAACTTCAGTGAAAATTACAAAAAAAAAAAAAAGTGGGTGCAAACAGAAAATCTGATAGGAGTAACCAGATTGCTGAAATGCCTGGATCTTTAAAGAAAGTCACACCTACTTTCTCATAAAGAAATGCTGTCACAGAGAAGGGATTAAGGTGATTTTGCTTTCAGGAAAGCACAATTTAAGGGAAAACAAATAGAAACAAAACTATGTTTTTAAGTTGTATATTTCAAAATCTCAAATATAGGTGTCCCTGTGTTAAAAAACAAAATTTTATTTTAAGAAAAGATAAAAAGGCAATATCTAGCAATCACCAATTCAATCCTATTAATCATAAAAATCAACCTATTCAGCAAGTATTTATTGAGCAGCTACAATGTTCTGGACCCTCTTCCAGGTACTAAAATTACAGTACAAAAAGACAATCTGTGCCTTAATGGAACTTCCATTCTACCAGGAAAGACAGACAGCAATCAAATAGCTTCATAAATAAAATATGAAGAAATTTTATTTTTCCTTTATATTTTCTGTACTATGAAGAAAAACAAAGCAAGGCACCAGGAGAGAGCGCGAAGTACTATTTTAGCTAGAGAGGTCCTGGAAAACCTCCATACTATCTTCCAAATCTGTGTGACAGCAAAGCAGTTTAAGACCTGACAATTCTTGTCTCCTGTGTTTTTTGAAATCTGAGCAAGCATTCCCCACTCGCATAGGTATTACTCTCACCTGTATAAAGACTCCAGATTCCTGTCTCCAGCTCTGACCTTTTCTCTGAGTTCTAATTCCACGTTGCCAAGATTATAGTCAACAGGTCCAAAGCCAAACTTCCCATATGCCCCCTTTGCTCCTCCACTCCCACCAACAGACTATCTTCCTTTTTCTAGAAATTTCTAGAGGACTTAAAGATTTGACCCTCCTCGCTCCTTTATTCCACTGTAGAAAAGTCCTAATAGTCTCTTCTCTAAAATGCTTCCCACCTTTTCCACAGTCCTCATTCTCACTACCATCACATTTAAGAGTAGCTGGAAATTTGTGTGGGAAAGCCATAATATTCATGTTTTCCCCTGCTCGACCACAACTGGACCCTACAACCTCCCACATCAAAACTAAATTCCTGTGCCTGCTTTCCACATCCTCTAATATCCATCTGCATCAATCCATCTTTTATTAAATTAATCGTGTCCCTCCTGCCAAATTCATATGGTAAAGCAATAACCCCCAGTACCTCAGAATGTATTTGGAGACAGGGCCTTTAAAGAGATCATGAAGTTAAAATGGGGCCATTAGGATGGGCCCTAATGCAACCTGACTGGTGTCCTTATTAGAAGAGAAAGAGACACCACAGATGCATGTTCAGAGAAAAGGCCATATGTGGACATGTGAGAAGGCAGTCATCTGCAAGCCAAGGAGAAAGGCTTCAGGAGAAACCAACCTTGCTGGCACTTTAATCTGGGACTTCCAGACTCCAGGCTGTGAGAAAACAAATGTCTGTTATTTCAGCCACCCAGTCTGTGGTCGTGTGTTAGGGCAGCCCTACCAAACAAATGCCCTGTCACATCATACTTCTTCCACCTCCTCCTCCTGGGGTTCTTATGAATGCTGGAAAACAGCACTCTCATTCTGGCCCCAAACTTTTATCCAACATGGGATTCTTGCCTGGAATATAGTCTTCATCCCATGCTTAAAGGCATAGGGTTTTGAAGTCAAACAAACCTGGGTTCAAATCCCAGCTCCACTCACTGAATCACTATATAGATTTAATTAAATTCTCTAAGATTCTGTTTTCTCACCCATAAAATGGGTATATTAACTGCATCCCATCAGGGTGTAGGTTAAATGAGGTAGTCCTGGCACACAGTGTACGCTCCATACAGTAGTTATAATTATTACCCATTTTGCAAAGCTCTGTTTAATGCTTGATTGTTTAGCATTCTAGCCTCTTTGGACCACTAGCACAACTTGAAGAGAATATAGGAAAAGAGGAGAATCATGGAGTCAAGTTTGCTGCCCTACCCTACAGGGCCTTGATGCCACCTGAGAATGCTGGAATTAATGTGCTAAGCCATGGGGATTTTGAACAGAATAAAAGCATGAGTAAAGCCATACTTTAGGAAGAATAAAGTGGCAGCTGTGTGTAGGCAATCAGGAAAGACACTCTGCAATAGTTAAGATGACAGGTCATGAAGGACTCAACTAAAGTGGTGCTTATGGGAATAAAAGGGCGGATTTGTTTAAAGAAATATTTCAGACATATGAGTATAACCTATGGGACTGGCAACAGACTGAACGCACAAAGAAAGGAAAGTCAGGGGCAACTCCAAGGCCTTAAGTTTGACAGAGTGGTAACACCACGAACAGAAATATGGAGGCCAGGTGAAGGAGAGTGGGGGAGGCCTAGTTTGATTTTAACCTTCATATTCCATTCCCAGCACTGCTCCTGTGACTGCGTGTCACTCCATATCTGCTGTCTGACCAGGGCAGTCTTTGTGCCCTTCTCTTCCAGTAAAACTTCAAGAGACAGACCCCCAAGATCAACCACCATGAAATGTGGATAACAGATAAACCTAAGTGAGGTATGAGGTGGAGAGAGCCTGTCCTTTAATACCATCACTGCACATCCCACCTCCTGTCTGCTATAAACACTGTGGCTACAATCCGGCATCAGCCCTAGATTTTGACATTAGTGTTGTGCTTAAGAACCCCTTTCTTATCTTAGTGCTAGATGCTGTTCAACACCACAGATAAACAAACAAAACTATTTTCATCGTCTGTTTAAAAGATATGAAACATCGGCACAGAACAGCAGGACTGGGAAGGTCCGCGGTATGTCAGCCATCCTTCAGACAGTCCCAGTTCATCTAGGATGACATTAGAGATGCCAAGAATAAATTCGGCAGCCTGGCCCAGGGATCTGTTCAGTGTCCTCCAACCCTCGTCTTCTACCTGACTAAACAAACCCATCTCCTTTACTCTTGATAGAGGTATGAAATAGAAAGTGCTTACAATCTTCAAAATAGTTTTTCACAGATTAGAAAATAAATAATTCTTTCACCTTTTTTCCACTCTGCATGATTTGCTCAACAAAAATTCATGGAGTGGCCATGTGCTCACCCCCTTGCAGAGGTGAGGAAAGGAGAAAGAGGAATGAAGAGGAAGGTGAAAATCCGAACTCACACTATTCTTATCCTTAAGGTGTTCCCGTGTTCTCCATTCAGTTCATCTTCACTCACAAGGGGAGCTACCTTTGTAGCTCTGAACCTTTCAAAGTTCCCATAAGCCTCTCTAGGTTTCTCTTAAAGGTGGGATTCCATGGCAAGTGGTCCACATTTTTAAAAGGACCTGACCCATATGCTCCAAGTGCATTATCTCAGTGATTCTGAGAGGAGTTATTCCCAGCCATGCACTTGTGTGTGTACACTGTAGTATGTAGACACGTAAGGTGAGTGTGTAGGAGAAGTTTGATTTGTTTTAAAAGTTGTGTTAAATCACTCATCAAATTATTTACTCTGAACTTCAGGTGACTTTCTGTCATATATTCATGGTATATACACGTTTTCACTGCACTCTGCCAAACACTACACAAAAGAGTTAAAAAGAAATCATCATGGTGCAACTGCTATAGAAAACGGTATGGCAATTCTTCAAAATATTAAACATAGAGTTACTATATGATCTAGCAATTCCACGTCTAGGTAGACATCCAAAAGAATTAAAGGCAGAGACTCAAACAAATACTTATACCTCCATGTTCACAGCAGCATTATTCACAATAGCCAAGAGGAAAGCAACTCAAATGTCCCATCAACAGATGAATGGATAAACAAAAAAGTGGCATATACATACAATGGAATATTATTCATCCATGTAAAGAAAGAAATTTCTGACACATGCTACTACATGGATGAACCTTGAGGACATGCTAAGTGAGACAAGCCAGTCCCAAAAGGACAAACATTGTATAATTCCACTTCTACGAAGTACCTAGAGTTGTCAAATTCATAGAGATAGAAAGCAGAACGTGTGTGTCCCCTGATGAAAGTTTAAAACCACAGATATACTGTATATCTGTTTATGTACTATGGTCTTTTAGATGGCCACAAACCATTGTAATATCTAAGGCATGTCCCCACAAGAACCAATTTTGCCCTCCTGGGCACAGTATCAGTATCACCCTTTTTGAGAAGGCATGATTTACAGAATTAGCTACTCTAAAAAATAGGTGCCATGACAAATAGCAAAATTGACTGGAATAATCAGACAACTGGGGAATGCACACGTGCTAACCAATGCTAAAATGTGTCCAAAAGCCTTACACCCATATTAAAAATATCTACACAGGGCCGGCCGAGTGGCTCAGTTGGTTAAGAGTTGGCTTGGGAGTGCAAGCTCTGAGCAGCAGGGCTGCCGGTTTGGTTCTCACATGGGCCAGTGACACTGCACCCTCTATAGCTAAGATGGTGAACAACAGCTTGACCTGGAGCTGGGCTGCCATGAGCTGCCGGCAATGGCGTAGGCTGCAGTGGGGCTGCAGTGGGCTGCCGTGAGCTACTGTGAGTGGCTAGCAACCAGTGTGAGCGGCCAGCAGCGGACGAGAATGGCTGGCAACCCATCTGCCTCAGCCAGGAAGAGCACAATGATTACAATACCACCATGGGCCAGTGAAGCGACGTCCTCCACAACTAGACGGAAGAACCAAAGGACAGCAACTTGTCTGTTCCCCTTCCCTGATTCCCCGATAAAATCTTAAAAAAAAAAAAAAATCTGCACACTGCTAAAGATCTAAACAAACAGTGAGAAATTCATTTTTAATGTCTCCAAATATCTAAAAGTTGCCATTTTATGGATATAGCATCTAGGTGATTCACAGAATTTTGAAAAGTTAATTCAGATGCTCAGTATCATGTATAGAGGATGTAGCATTACCACTTTGGTTTAACATCACCATGACAGAACTTATTTTCCTACATGGTAAAATGACATATACAGATTTTATTTTAAAACTCCATAATTTTTCTTATTAACTGGAACTTAAGGAGCCTTTTAATTTTGCTACTCAAAGTGTGGACCTTGGGCCAGCAACATTAGCATAAAAATGCAGAATTACAAGCTCCACCTCAGACCTATTAAAACAGAATCTGTAGTTCAGCAAGATCCCCAGGTAATCCTCATGCACGTTTAAGTTTGAGAAGCACTGCCTTAAATGACAAATATAAAAATTCTTCCTTAATTCATTACACCATTTTATTTTTTAACCACCCAAGTAGATTTATTACTCTACTTACCTTATACTAAAGAGCCTATAAGAAATGCAAACTAGAAAAGGATCATGTGGAATTAAAAAAAAAAAAATTACCAGATACAAAATATGCAAATTTCTATCAGGGGCTACCTCTGAAAGAAGTTAATTCAGATAGCTAACTCACTCTGCTATCGCAGGAATGGTAGAGAGCAGGTGAGTAGGTTTGCTGGTGCCCGGGGTGGCTCCTCACCTCAGAAGCAGCGGCAGTGGGTGCTTTCAGAGGTGTGACTAGAAATGTTCTTCCAAGGCTTAGCTTTCCAGCTCAGAAGGAAATGTCCTGAGAGGAGCAAGGTGAACCAGCAGCAGGATTTCCCTTTCTTTATAATCCCAGCTTTTGTGTCCAAAAATGGCTTAATAAGTAACAGGCAGCCTGTCCCCAAACATGAGCCCAACCACTCCCATCGATGCCACCATACAGCTTCACTCTTTGAGGAATGAAAGATTTCCCTGCGGTCTTCTTAAACGGTGAAGGGTTATGTGGTTATCAATAAAACTTTATAGGTTAAATCTGCACAGGGTGGGAGTAGGTAGTAGCCAGGTGTGAGCTAGAGAAAGGGAGGGACGCTAGGGAAATCAGAGCCCTGGAAAAAGGTTGACCTTTCCCCACTGTACCTCTGCTAATATCCCAGTGGCCTGGTGGCAAGGGCACTGGCTATGGAAATAAGCCCTCTCAGATTCAAATCCAAGCTCTGCCACTTACTATCTGGGGGACCTTGAACCAATTGCTCAATCCCTGTGAGCCTCAATTTTCTCACCTATAAAATATGTCTACCTCAGATGCTATTACGAGGGCTAAATAAGGTTTTGCTGGTCAACTCCCAAATTAAGTGTTTAATAAATCTTAATTCCCTATCCGCTAACACCCTCAAGGAGCAGTAAAATATTTTAATCCACTAAATTTGGAAGGAAAGTGTTTATCTCACAGATGGTCCCAAATTAAAGGAACAGGAAGTGATTTCATCAGAAACCACATATGTTAGCTTTAATGAACCTCTTCACCAAAACTGTAGGGGGCATGATGCTCTCTGAGTCTGTTAAAGATTATATAACCCTGAAACTGTCAGCAGAGAGCTGAATTCCCCTCCTAACAGTATTATTCATGTGTCCTCCTTTCATGGAAAATAGCAGAAATTCAGATTGGTTAAAAAGATGCTAAAACACCAAAAAAAAAAATCTTAACAAGAAATCACAGTAAAATGCCTTATAAGTAAAATTCATAGTAACTTTGAGGCAACTTCAAGAATTGATTAAGAGATCCAAGAATCTTATTTTAGAAAACATCACACTGCCCATTTTGACTAAGTCAGCCAAGGCCCAGGTAACATCTGGATCCTATTTGGTTAGAAATCCTCCTTGCTCACCCTCGGGAGTTCAGCATCAGGCCAAGAAAGCCAAAAAGCGACGTTCAGTCTCCTGATCTTCCTGTTAACCTGTGGGGGAGGGAATCAAGAGACAGTCAGATCATTGCCAGCTATGAGCCAAAGGGAAACGGTTTTCTCAGGAGCAATTGATTGTGGGTCGCAGAACAATTATAAAATCTTTCCCTCTGGTTGTGCTCTCCTGGGTTCTTTAACTTTTGAAAAGGCTCCTTCTGCTTTCTGAGAGCAGGACTTTGTTCAGGACAAAGCAGAATGAGAAAGGTTTGTCTCCATTTCCTCACTGATAAGCAGTCTGTATACGGACAACTAAATTATGCTGACCATGGTTGTCACCTCCATGCTGGAAAGGATGCTGCCAACTGTTTAACATTACTGGTGCTATGCTCTGATTTCTTGTGCTAACTCATCTCAGACTGATTCTTCTATCCGCCCAGGGCTCCTCACTTGTACCCTTCCCAACTGTGTCTTTAGCCTAAGCAAGATGTTATAATGGAGAGGGGTGGTGGATCATACACTGTATTCTGAAGCCACATAAAAAGATGTCAGAGTTGTCTGCATGTTTAGATGACCTGTGTGGCCAATCCCCTATTGAAGGCAGAGACTATTGAGGGCAGAGAATAAGCTTTGGAATTTTTTTCTCTCCTTTTATTGTCTGAAAACCTACCATCTAAGAGAAGCAAAAAAAATATTCCACCTGACCAAATAATATATTCTTTTAGATGCCAGATTTAAAGTGGGGGAATAAACATGTATTACCAAGAGCTTAAAATTTACATATTAAGTGTCATCCTCTTTGGGACATCCCTCCCCCACCCCACAACAGCCAATTCACTTCACTAATCCCTGTGGAGAGAATCCTTAATCCATCCTATACAGAAATGTGCTTTTATTTGCACAAAATCCCTTAAAATACTTTATACAGGTTGTTATATATCTGGGTGTCCTACCAAGTCATCAAATTTCATGTATCTGTCATTCACAAAATAGTTATATAAGATTTGTCTTTAATATTACAGAGGTAATATAGGAATTAATGAGGGAATACTATAAAACATTTCCATCTTCTCAGATATAGTTTCCATACAGAAATAATTTTATACCTACCCTTGGTGAGAAAGTATACCTCTAAACCCACACTCAAACCTCCTGGGAGATTTCTGCCTTGGGGTATCACTGTTCTTTCTCACTGACTAAAGATAAATTGTTACATTAAATTTATGCTACTTTCATCACTCCTCCCACCCACCTCCTCCATCAGTATCTTAGTCCTTCTGGGCCTTCAAGGAAAACAAACGATTCATAGCCAGTACCAAACTATAAAAACTTCCCAGATTTTCTTGCCCCCAAAAAACTGTGTCGTCCCTCCCCCCCTCTATTGGGTATGATTACCCAATTATCAGAAAGTGACTCCAAAGGAAAGACTCTGAATATGGGAAAAGAAAAATAAAACAAGCTTAGCACTTAAGGTACGTTTTCATACTAAATATCAAATAATAAAAAATATACCTTTGCGTTTGAAGAGTCAAGTCATAGAAATACGTAAAGGCAAATCAATTGTTTCCAGCTGTAATCAGCGATAATACCCCAAGTACGTGAGAGCATGAGAAAGATGATCAGTTTCCTTTTGAGGTTACATGATAAGCAGCAGCAGTTAAGCAGCCTTTTTCTCTAAGAACTCGGAGTCTGACCTCGTGGCAGGAGGAGGCCAGCCCCTCTCTGGGCCCCCTTTATAGCGCTCGCTTTCTGTTCACCCCTACAGAGAGAGGTGGGGGCGGGGGAAGAAGCTAAGGAACTGTTCTCTAAAATGCAGAATACGATCAAACTCTCGTCCGAAAGGGGTTGCGTGGGCACAGAGGAGGGGCGGAGGGAAGGGGCAGAGAGGGCTAGAGTCGTGGATTTTTTTTTCTGCGCACTGGAAATTCCCAGGCGAAAAAGGTACCGACCCGAGTCCCGGACATTCCCCTCGAGGGCGGGCTCCAAGACCTGGACTGGAGCCGCGCAGAGGAATCAGAAACAAATCTATAAACAAAACATTTTTCTTAGGGATGCCTTTTTTAACTGTCTCATTGAACCCACTGCCAGGCATTAGCGTTGCCACCTCATTAGATTCACTTTCTCTTTTTTCGTTTTTTTTCATGGCCACTGAATGTGTGTGTTGGGGTGGGGGGGTAAAACTTTCCGTAACACAGCTTTTTAAACATGTCAATCAAAAATCGTATCGCTAGCGTATGCCTTCATTGACAAATTAAAGGACAAGGAATATGCGACAAATAAAGCAGTGGTCCTGTAACATGAAGGTCACGTTATTTTCATGGGGTGGGTGGTAGATGGGGTGAATTTAGAGAATGAACCACTCAGCACAATACTAAAAGGATTTCTCCTGTGACATTTGGTTTCACTGTGGCGTCTTTTCCTTCCGGGACACTTATTACTGTAATCTGTGTACTGCTCCCACTCACCCACCCCCACCACCACAGTGTTACAGTCCAGCTTTATAATTAGGCAAGAAATGTCTGGTCCTCGGTAGGAACGGGTACCTAGAACTAAACACCAGCAGGTCCTTAAAACTTTAAAACAACACAAGAGCCTTCTTAAAAGAAGCCTAACTTCCTCTCATTTAATGTAGGATATTAAAAAGCAAAATATAATAATACACTTAAGTTCACACTTAAAAAAAAAAGTTAAAATGCAAGTGCACTTTCAAGAGACAGGTTAAATTGATGAGGTGCATTTTGTGCCCTTCTACCTTCTGTATCCTATAAACTTCTGCCTTCAACATGCCTCTTATCTTCAACCCCTGCCCCACTGCCCCAGGATTCCTAGGTGTCCCTAGCACTCAGGGACTGGGGTCTCACTTTCAAAGAGAAAGAGAAGCACCTTGGAGATCTTATTAATAGCACACTGAAGAGTAGGCATTCTAAGTACACTGAAAATATACTGTAGAACATAAACCCTCGGGAGAATAATACTAACACAAGAGAATAAATATACTTAAAGTGGAATTTCTGGCATAAGTGACTAGCTATTGTTAAAAAGCTGAATTTAATATGGCCTCAGGGATAGAAAAAGACAGTCCGAGGAATACAATCAATAATGTTGTAA
>NW_017731475.1:1027339-1052682 GCF_001890085.2 Hipposideros armiger
AACTATAATTATATATACATATAACCTCGGGACATGGAGTAGAGTGTGGGAACGGATTCAATGGAATTGTAATAGATAAGCATGATACCGGGGGTGGGAGGGCAGTGGTTGGGGGGAGGGGGGTTGTTATTTTGTGAGGGTGAAAAGGGTAACTATTGCATTGTTCTGTACACCTGAAACTAACAATAAAAAAAAATAATAAAAAAAAAGCTGAATTTACCCAGACCCACAGATAATATTGAGAAGCTGGGGGGGGGGGTGCTTGTTTTTGTTGTTTCCCTTGGATGTTTATTTCCCTGTACCTCAGTTATTTCCTTCAATAGAGTCCTGAAACAGACTCACCTCTGGCATGTGACACATGGATATGTAAAGGCTGACCACGTATATTCTTGTCAAGCACCTCCATGTATGAATCTAAAACTTAGTACCTGAAGCCAGAAAACATCAGTCAATTGGTATTTAATAAAATGATGGTTGTTCAGAATGGTAAAATGGATCCTATTGAAACACCAAAGGTCTGTTTTTGTATTTTCTAAAGAAAAATTACTCTTAATAGGATTACTTCTATAAAATATAATTTGATTTCTATAAAATATAGAAGGGCCTCACGGATTCTCCCTTTCAGAAGTAGCATCAAATCAATCATTTGAGTTCCAGACTATGATGCGATCCATTAAATGACATTAATGCTGTCAGGTTCCAAAATAAAAATTCATATTTTAACCCAATGAAATTGTATATAAACCACTATTTCAATATTTTATTATAAATCTAAATGTACAACCATAATGGCCAATTTATATTAATGATGGTAATAACATCATTAGCGGAACTCTGAGGCAGACTTTTATCATTAAGTTGCAAAGACTATTTAACATAGAAAATGTTTGTATGTTAAAAAGACCACAGATGCAAATTACATATTCTGTGATTACAGCTATGTGGTTTAAAAAACCTGGAAGAAAATATACCAAAATGGCAATGGCCATTGCATTCAGATGATAGAATTATGGATTCTATCTATAGATTTTCTTCTGTATTTTACAGTTTTTAAAAATTATGATGAAAGCAGTCATTGGAATGTAAATAAAGTACAGCATAGGGAATACTGTCAATAACTATGTATGGTGTCAGATGGGTACTACTAGATTTATCAGGGTGATAACTTCATGAGTTACATAAATGTATAATCACTATGCTGTACACCTGAAACTAATATAATATTGTATGTCAACTGTAATTGAAAAATTAAAAAATTACTTAAAAAATTATGATTCCCTTTATAATGGAAAAATATATATTTAAAACAAACTATACTGTTTAGCTGGCATACTAATATTCACAACCATGTGGTACTGGCCAAAAATAAGTTTTTCAGAAGAAATTAAAATATTGTATCTAATCATTCTGAGAAAGATTTAGATAATATTTCAAATTCTACATTATGCATTTTTTTAAACTTCCATACCAGAGAGTAGAAAAACAAATTAGAAGAGGAACAGAAGTAACTAGGAATACTTCAAAAAATTGTGTCATTGAATCTTTAGGATCTTATGTCGCTAAATAACAAAATAACAGAAACTGGTCAAGATCACAGAAACCATTTGCACAAACAAGTAGCATCTCTCCAAAGCTGTAGAGAGGCAGTGTCCTCTCTCTTCTTGAAATTCTCCAGGGAAGATGATGACTCAGCCTCCTCCAGCAATCCTTGGGAAAATGTTCAAAACTTCTTTCAGGAAAAAGAAAGCTTCTCTTTACAAAAGTTCAACAAGTTGTAGTTGAAAAGGGCTATGGACTCTCATTTACCTTAGTTCAAATTCAAACTCAAATTCCTCATCTATAAAATGTAGTTATTATCACCTACACTTTTAGATCATGATCAGAATTCACTGTTATGGGTAAAGCCCCTGAAATAATAGACAAAAAAAATATCATTTCCTTAGTTCTATCTTCCCTCTTCCTTTAGTGTTTCTCAAAGTGTAGCATACCACCACTGCATCAGAATCACTGGGCACTTGTCACAAAGGTTGATTCCACAATTCCTAGGAGGTACAGCCCCTAATTATGCATCTTTATCAAATATTCCAAGTGATCCTTAGACACTCTAAAGCTTAAAGACCATTAAAATGAAGCTCTTAATCTTAATATATTTAACTACTTTGTCCTGTTCAGACTCAGAAAACAATTAAAAATCTTCTTAAGGTATTTCTTTCTCAGTCTGACTTATTTCATTTAGCATATTTCAACTACTATATATATACATATATATATGTATATATATATGTATATATATATATATATACAGTAAAACCTTGCATTGCAAGTAACTTGTTCTGCGAGGGTTCTGCAAGACGAGCAAACATTTCTAATAAATTTTAACTTGATAAATGAGCGATGTCTTGCAGTATGAGTAATACGTGACGCCAAATGTCATGTGATCACAACTGAGCCAATGGTTCTTCTCCCCCCCCCCCCCCCCCGGGATTGTGGGTGATCATCTCCCATGCTCGGAGGTTATGCAGGAGATATCCTCTGCAGAGAAGAGGAGAAAAAGGCAGAGGAATCCCTCACTTCAAATGAGATTAGGGAGATGTGTAAAATGTGGGAAACAGTGCAAAATTCTGTAGAAAAGTACCACCTGAATAAGGCTGCAGCAAGCAGTCCGAGCAATGAATCTGTTTAACGACAATGCAATGTCACATTCTGCGAAATCCTCAAGAGGAGGCAAAAGCAAGTGTCATTGGATAGTTTCCTTGTTAAAGTTGCACGAAAAGAAAAAGATTCCATTGAGCCAATAGAGAGCAGTGATTCCGTTAGTGATAGTGAAAGTTGTCCTACGCAATAACCCTCCTCTCTCTCTCGTCTCCCTCACACCAGCCACGAAGGTTTCCAAAGGTAAGTGCAGGTTAATTTGTTTATTTTTCTTTATATTGTATATTTCCTTTGTTATTTTGTATTATATTACAGTATTGTAATCATTTTTATATGAATGTTTTTGGGTTGTGGAACGAATCATCTGAGTTTCAATTATTTCTTATGGGGAAATTCGCTTTGATATACAAAGCGCTTTTTGGATTACAAACATGTTAACATGTTTCCGGAATGAATTATGCTCACAAACCAAGGAGAGAGAGAGAGAGAGAGAGAGAGAGAGAGAGAGAGAGAGGGAGAGACAGAGAGAGAGACAGAGAGAGAGACAGATAGATATTCATGGAATGTAAATACAGCATAAGGAAGATAGTCAATGGTATTGTAACAGTTATATAAGATGTCAGAGGTAGCGGCTTGGGGGAGGAGGGTTATCACTTTGTGAAGGGTGTAAATGTCTATTATGTTGCTTTGTATACCTGAAATTAATAAAATCAATCAATCAATCTTTTTTCCCAATAGATATATATTGTGTAAACTTGAAGGTGGCACTTATGGCTAGAAAAAGATCTTACACTCTCTATTTTAAGTTAAAAAGAAACAAATTATTTGACCCACTATTCTAAGAGTATGTACCTTATCCCCAAATCAAGAAATACCTGTTATAGATTTCAATATCTAACTTTAATTTCTAATTAGATTTTAATTTCTAATTTTGGTATGCAATTCAAAATAACCACCAAAAAAGAAACACTTGAAATAGATGGAAATAATTTCCGCAACTTTATAATAAATAACATTCTTTACATAAAATTCAATTCTCAAAACCCTCAAACTTCAAAACCCAAAAATAAATTTCCGCTTACAGATTTCACCCTTCTAGTTCCAAAAGTGTTTATTTTAAAATAAGTATTCATCATGTAAAATTTAGCTGAATCAAGTAACCACCCAATGCAAATATCAATAGAACATGGAGATTTTATACATACTGCTTTTCATATCTCCCTTTTACTTCTTTTCTAAATAAAAGCAGAACACTATAAATATTCTCACTAGAAATTCAGACCAAGGACACTGGTCTTTCTGAGTAATTCACAAAAAGTGGATCATCAAGAGAAACTCCTGAGACACGGCAGTCTTCAATGTGTTACAGGAGCCACGGACAATACGCCTCCTTGGTTCACCTTGCTGAAGATGGACCAACTGTACTATTGGTGCAGATGTGCTCAATTTCCTTTGCCAGATAAGCTACAGACACTCTACTGCGAGCCAAACTTGTCCCTCCCGTTTAGGTCAGATCATTTTTCACACTTTTTAGTATAGTAATCTCATCTCCCAAGAGAAGCTAGTTCAAACACACTCATTAGCATCTTTGGTTACAAGGGCAATACAGTGTGTGGATGCTGTTAATAATTGTTCTCCCGTGGCGAAGTCACGATTGGAAAACATTCTATAGGTAAATATAATGTAATTTGCATTTTCTAAGATCCTTACAAGTCATTGTATAAAGTCCAGCTCTTCTTGAAATTTTTTACATATCACTGGGAACCACCTCTCCATAGGGCCACCCATAAACTCTGTAATGCAGGTGATGGAGAAAGTCACTGAAGGTGATTCCTCCAGTCCCCTCCAGGGCAGGCTAGGTCTCCAAGGGGCACACAAAGGACAAGAACATGTCTAGTTGGTTCTTCACAATAACTTCATCCGGGTGTAGCTTATGGGGTAGATAATGGGCCAGAGTCATCTCCCAGGCATCAACGAGGTAGACTCCAACCCCTGAGAACATCTTCCGAAGGATGGAATCCAGCTGAAAGTTGTACCAGTCACTGTTGAAAAGGCTCACCTCAGGCCCCAGCTCTTGGGCATTTGCTGTCCGGATGACTATCACAGTCTTAGGGCTTCGATCCAGGAGCTGGACCACTGCTCTACGGATGTTCCTGAGCCGTCGGATATACACTTCCAAGGGGAAGGTGCTGAAGTGAGACCACACAGCTATTGCAACCACGGTGTTCTTCCCTCCCACGATGCCATTCAGCTCATTCGCCACATAATGGAGCTCATTGCTAAAGACGGTGGTAAAGCGGATAGGTGGGCCATGGCAGCGGTATTTGAGGAGGATGTTGTGCTTCTGGTCCACTGCAAGGAAGGGACCCACATTCTTGGGACTACCCAAGTTAAACTCCACTAGATCTGAAATAAGGAAAACTCAAATTCATAAAAATGTTCAAACCAAGCAAATACAGTTTCTTTATTCTTTACTTAGTGGATTCAAAGAACAGGTTTTAGAATAAAAGCACGACAAACAGGTACAATGCAAATATGAAGGAATAGCTAGTTCGCTGCACCTTGGCCTCCTTTACCTCAACGAATCTGTATTCTAAGTTATTATTTAAATCACTCCATAAACATGACATTACAAGTAATAATATCAGTGATAGATTCTATACCTATGTCCATACCTCAGAAGCAAAATAACCTGTTTACCGCTATTAAGTCAAGAAATCTTCTTTTCACTGATTGTTGAATAACTAAAAATCAACTTGGCATTTACACATTACTGTTCTAACAGATAATATTCTTTCTTCCAGGACAAAGGCTATAACTTCTGCTTCTTTATGAACACATAATAGTAACCAAATACTTCTTTTTGCTATAAGGGAAAGAAAGGAGCAGCTGTTTATTTCAAATTCACCCTATGGATGAAAAATCATGTTAATATCTTAGAGAACGTCTATCTCTGTCATAAGAATAAAAAAGACAGCAGCACAGTTAGAATTCCCTTCTTCCTCCCACTTTATTGTGTTTCAAAGTCCAGCTCCTCTGAGATCTTCTGAAGATACCAGGAATCACTGATGCCTTGTTACTCCTAAAAAAATTTTGTATAATTCATCACTTAACATATGCCCCATGAGGAAAGAGGTCTGTCCCATATCCCTAAATATTCCTATAAATGCTTTACAGAAAACAGACTAAGTAACTTTGGGCAACCCGACTCAAATAAGATTCCCTAAGCACCTACTCAGTGCTGTAAGTCAGTCGTGCTCAGGTGGAGAATTCAGTCCTTGCCCTCACGGAGTTTTTAGTCAATTCTAAAGAAGTAACATCAAACTGTATGTCCTATATTTCTCTTGAGGGTTAAAGTAAAGGTTTCAGGTTTTTCCCGTGCAGTCCCAGGCTCCTCTTCTAGATTTGCCTATCTAATTCATTACTACTTAGCATGTAGTCCCACTTAAATTTTAAGACTAAAAGCTCAATCTACCATTCTTTCTTTTGATTAAGATCAAGCACTGACACAAAGCTTTATCAGGTGAAAATCTCTGCAAAGGGTATGGTGGAAAACGATCAAGACTATGTGATCACTACTATGAAAGGAAATACTGAGCTACATCATTAGAACTTTAGAACCAAGCAACTCCGGTAGGGCTCTGCCTGGTCAGCATCAAACCATGCCTAGCATCATGCCACACAAATTATTTCCTTTCTCTTGATTTTTACTTTATGCTTTATTGACTAGAACTCAGCTATGTCTGTCTCAATAGAAAACAAGCAAAACAAAAACTGGAATTAACTTTTCACTTTTTGAGGTTATATCTTCTTTCCTCCTAAAAATTAAATGTGAAATGAAGTTGATATAACAAATAAAAGAGAAAAAAGAAAAACATCACAAACAACAATTCACAAGAAACCATGGAAATTTACTTTATAAAAATCCCTGCCCATATACAGCCATCAAAAACAGATCCCACGGGGGCCGGCCGAGTGGCACGGTGGTTAAGAACTGGCTTGGGACGCCAGAGGGCCCGGCTCGGATCCCACATATGAGGGCCAGTGACACTGCCCTCTACAGCTAAGATGCTGAACAACAGCTCAACCTGGAGGACAGCAACTTGTCTGTTTCCCTTCCCCCAATTCCCCAGCGCTGTTCCCATCCCCCAATTCCCCAATAAAAAAATCTTTAAAAAAACAAAAAAACAGTTTCCACGGAACTATTTATCAGCTCTCTAAATTGTAAGCAGAGTTTTTTAGTCTTCTTGCCTGGGATCCATCCTTCCTCACCCCATCCACACCCCTTCCAGGAAGAGGAAAAGGCCCATTGTAAATAAGGGATGGTCCTCCACTGAGTGGAGTTTATTCCGAGTCTGGAGAGTAGCCCTGGAGACCAGCAGTGAAACCAGGAAGCTAAGATTGCTGGGACTTACCCAGACTCCCTCAGTAGGAGCAGCTCCATCTCTGAGTCACCCAATGGAATGCCCAATGGATGACACGAGGATGGCTTTCCTGCATGAATACGTTACAATGGACCAGTCAGTTGGGCTGCTTCCTTCCAGTTAAATCTATTATCAACTTGGATTTGGACTGAACAGAACTAAGAGAGGAGCAACTAGAAATATCCACCTCTAGAATATTAGAAGTGAGGTGATATTGTCCAGCTGCTTCATCTCGCATGGAGAAACGAAGCCCCTTTGAGAAGCAAATGATTTGTCCAAGGTCACATAGCTAATCAGTGGTATGAACTTCATACAGTAAGAACCCAGTCTTCCATCAATACATCACAACCCCACCATGGAGCAGAAACTATCACACATCTCTCCAGGGGTAGGATACCTCTTTAGTCCTACAGAAAAATAATTGCTTTTTCATTTGATACTTTCTTCAGGCACCTGAGTGAGTCTGCTTATTTCAAAGATGATTTCATGCATGTGGAAAAGAGTTATGCAACAAAACGCAAAGTACCAACCTGGAACAAATGTAGTTAGGTATTCAAACCATTGCCTGATTGTTGAGTCACCAAATAAATACACTAGTTTTCTTTGTAAGCAGTCTGTAATGTTGTCAGGATCATTAAACTGGCGCATCTTAAGCTTTCTAGGCCTCCACTGATCTTTGTAATAATACCCGGAAGGAAAAGTTCCTGAGTTTTGAGATAGCTCACGGCTGTTAGTTTCTGAAAAGAAGAAGGAAAAAAAATATGAGATGTTCTGAAATTCTCCTCCAACAAACCATACATGAAAAAATGTTCCAAGAAACACAATTATGACCCTATATTTGTTAACCTCAAGGCATATGGGTAACATTTCCTGCCGTCACATCTCAAAGAAATCCCAGACTTCCCCCTTGTTACAAAAGGCACAAAAATGGGAAGATCTGAAACGGGTGTGAGGGTATTGGTGGACAGATGGGGAAAAAGGGACTTTGAACATTCCCTCTGATTATGCATGTTTTTACCAAAGCAAAAAACAAAGGCAGGCAAAAACCAAGGAAATGTGCAGATATAAGCATTGCCCAGCACTATCCCAGAATAGAAGAGTTTCTCATCCAAAAGCCTGTGAGGCAAGTAACAACTTAAATTCACATGTTACATATACATAGTAATAGTCCACTGTTTCTCAGTCCATCAAAAGGAAAGTTTTAACCCATGGGTCCTACAATCAAATATTAATTCAGAAAACCACCATTTAATTCAGAGAACAAACCAATGACATACAGTCAAAATCATTATTTCCCATAATATAAAAGGTTCAGAATGTCATTATGAACAGCGAACAATATTAAAAATACATCTGCCTTGGGTGGCCAGTTAGCTCAGTTGGCCAGTTAGCTCAGTTAGCTAGCTTAGCTCAGTTAAGAGCACAGTGCTCATAACACCAAGGTTGCCAGTTTGATCCCCACATGGGCCACTGAGCTGCGCCCTCCACAACTAGATTGAAACAACTACTTCACTTGGGGCTGATGGGTTCTGGAAAAACACACTGTTCCCCAATTAAAAAAAAAAAATACATCTGCCATCTGTATTCATGGTTACAGCCTAGCTACACATGATAACACAGTGCCAGGACCCCTTTCAGAGGACTAATCAAAATCCTTCTGCCCTAACACCTCCCTTAGAAAATGCCACTGTGGAAACAACACACTTTACGTTTCAAAACAGACAGACAGGGATGGTTAATGCTTCTTGCAAGTATACTTTACACCAGACACTGTTGTGAGCAATTAAACATATTATCTCATATGGTGCTCACGGTAACCCTTCAAGGTATGTCCTATTATTATCCTTACCTTTTAGCACAGTTAAGCAATATGACCTAGGCCCCAGAGCTGGTAAGTAGCAAGCCAGGACCTGATCCTAGCAGGTAAGCTCCAAAACCCATGCTCTTAACCACTGTGCTATATTGCCTCTCAAATTTTTGGCTTTTTTCCTAATGGTATACCTTTACTTGTTTCTAACACTTATCAAATCCACAGTCTTCAGAAAACCACCAATCATTTTACATCACTTCCTTACACTCCCCAAGGTGCAAACCTTGATCACAACCCAGTAATTCTATAGTCTCACCTGTTAAACCACAATTCAAAATCTAAACATTTATATGACTTAGAAATTTAAATTTAAGTTGAGTCCCCTATTTGTGACTATTTTCACTTTAATTTGATTTCTTGATATTATCCATATTACTCAGAATATTACTTTGGTTTTATTCTCTTCAAGAAAAATGCCTTATTTTACAGATAGTGCATATTTAATCTTTTTCCTTATACATCTGCTAATTTTTTGCTGCTTCAGTGCCTCAGTTGAAAACTATTTTTTTTTATTGTTAGTTTCAGGTGTACAGAACAATGCAATAGTTATCCTTTTCACCCTTTGCACAGAAACCCCCCTCCCCCATCTACTGCCCTCCCACCCCCTATATCATGCTTATCTATTACAATTCCATTGACTCCATTCCCACAGTCTACTCCACGTCCCGTGACTATATGTATATATAATTATAGCTGACATACAATATTATTCAACATCAGCTTCAGAAATACAGTGCGGTGGTCAGGCCTCTACACCGACTATAAAGTGGTCTCCCTAACAAGACATGAGTCCATCTGGCCCCTTAAAAAATATTTACAACATTACTGATTATATTCCCCAGACTGTCTTTTCTATCCCTGTGGCCATATTGTAGTTACCAATTTGTATTGTCTCAATCCCTTCCCCTTCTCCTTCATCCCCACCCCCTCCCAACTAGCAACCCTCAGGTTTTCCTCTATGTCTCTGAGACTATTTCAAAAGTAAACAGTATTTATAAAAGTTTTATTTGGCAAATGTGATAATCAAAGAAAAATGGGAGGTGGGATACATTTTTTTTGTTGTTACCAGAATTGAGGGGATCAAAACTGCTAATGTGCTGGAGATGTTTGTGAATCATGTGATGTGGAAGTTTATGTATCAGAGTTGAGTTCTTATTCAGAACAATCCAGTTCAACACAGACAATGGAAGAAAGGGTGGCTAGGGGAGAGTGACCAGATACACCTTGGACTGGACTCCATCCAGATAGCTATAATTTATTTCCTAACCCATTCGTTGCCCTAAGATTCTTCAAACTGTGGGATTCTGAATGAAAGATGAAGTATGACAATTGCCACACCTTGGTAGGTGCTTAAATATTTATTGAATGAATGAAAGGATGGATGGATGAATGAGGAGAATGAAGGAATAAAGACAAATCAGGCTGCTGGCTAAAGAAGAAACACCCCTTCACTTTCTTCATTTCAAATGTTTATTTGGCTTATTTGAAAACAATTTCTCAACATGTACTAAGTGTGACTTTCCCATGTTAGCATACATTGCCCAAAGCTCCCTCAATTATATCAGCATGTCATGGTTGCACAGGCCAGAGAGATCCAGAGCAGACACCGGGGGCCCAAAGAAAACATTTACTACGATGGGAATTGTAAGTGATTTTGAAGCTACAATTTTTACCAGGGTTAATTCAGTAGACTCGACTATTCTGTGTCAAATACATGCTATAAAGAAAAGCATGTATCACACAGGAGCCAATTACCATTTCTATTCAAATGTTAATTATATTTACTACCAGAGTTAAGTCAAGCAAAGCAAATCAATTACTGAACCTGACATTAATTCTTTAAACAAGTAGCACTAAATAAAAGAACATATTTTTAAAGTGAAATGCATGTACCTACATTGCCCTCTTCCGGTCAGCTGGAACAAAAACATTTCCTGACTAATAGGATTTTAAGCAATCTGAAGTTGTTTAAAGTCAGTGTTTCTTGGAACTCAAAACACATTTTCATGTAAGATAACTGAGATAAGAAAGCCTCTTCAAATAATAATATAACCCCTAATGTACTATACATGTGGAATAATAGTAATTTTTTTAAAATGAGTTACTACTCAATTTTACGGTTATCGTGAATGTAGGTGGTGAAGAAAGAAGTTTACACAGGGGTGGTTATAAAGGCAGATATAAATATCTTCATGCAAAATCAGAAGAGACAGTTTTGATTATTTGCAAGTAGGTCCCTGCTTCTCTAAAATGTCTTGGCTTCTTTTAAAGGCCATGGCTTACATTTCCCTCCAAAAGGCATCATCCCATGTCACTCATTAGCCATAATGAGGATCATCTGGGCCACAAATGGCACAAAATGAGAAAGAAAAAAGCGAAGAGAGAAATTTCCCTAGGTTATTCTAGAAAGAGCTGGAGAGGGATATAGTGTAAATTCAGGGTGGGGTATATGTTTGTGCATATGTGCTCACACATGTCCTTAATTTTATGGCATGGAATTATTCATAGAAATAAGAGCAGTAAAAGGCAGACCAAAGGGGAGTGCATGGTTCATGACAGGAAAGAAAGACAAGAGAGAGAAGAAACAAAGTCAAACAATTCCTTGACCAGGGAACACGGTGAGCACAGGAACGCTTGGATGATATCTCAGAGATGCGGCATGAGGACAGGTATATGTCAAGCTGTTTAGGCACAGCTGGTCACGAGCTGGGGCGATGAGAAGAAGGTCCTAGCTACACAGTAGTTGTAATTGCATGAATTTGAGTTTACCCTTGAATTTCCCCTACAAAACCTTGGTAATTTGGTTTTTTCTTTTATGTTTTAGTCCCCTAAAAGCTAAGCACCTTACAGAGGAAAGCTAAAAATGCTGTATAGGTAGAAATACCTGCAGAGTCAGAGAATGTTGAAAGGGACCAAATATCTTTTAAAGGTGAAGAAAGCAAGTCACTTAGTGGCTTGCCAAAGTTTCTCAGAGAGTTGTAGCGACAGGTAGTGGTAGAGGTACTCTTTACAAAGACATACGTTATATCACTGATCCAGTCGTGGGTGTGTGCTTCCTTCCCCAGATGGCCCCAAATGGCGTAAGTTAGTTGGATTTTATGCGTAGAAGACGAGCCCTTTGATTTTCTAAGTTAACTGGACCTATACATTGGTTTCATTACCTATAAGTGGGTCAGTTTCTAGTTATTTTAAAGGGTTGTTGCAAAAATGTAATACTGTAATAGTGTGAAAGTATGTTTTTAATAGTAAAGGGCAACAATGGAATGCTGGAAATATTCTCTACGTTCTAAACATTCTATATCTTGACCTGGGTGGTAATTTATTAGTTTTCTATTGCTGTGTAACACATCGCCACAGATTCAGTGGCTTAAAAATAAGAGGCATTTATTACCCCCTGTTCTGTAGGTCGAGTCTGGGGCGTGCCACAGATGGGCTGTCTGGTTGGAATGGTCTCACAGGTTGAAATCAGGATGTCAGCTGGGCTATGTTCCTTTCTGAAGGCCCTGGACAAGAATCTGCTTCCAAGCTCATTCAAGTGGGCCAAATTCAGTTCCTTGTAGTTATAAGGAACTTAATTTCCTTCACTATCCTTGTGACTGAGTTTCTCATTTCCTGGATGGTTGTCAGCCAGGGGATGTCCTCAGTTCCTACAAGCTAGCTACAATCCTTGCTACACAGCCTCCTTCATCTTTAAAGCCAGCAACCAAGAGTCTCCCTCACATGAAATACTTCTCATATGGAATCCTTCTCACACTTTCAATCTCTTCCTTCAGGAAGAACCTGGTCCCTATTAAGGGCTGATCTGATTAGGTCAGACCTACTCAGGATAATTGCTCTTTTTTTCTTTTTTTATTGAGGAATTGGGAGAGAGGAACAGCGTTCGGGAATCGGGGAAGGGGAACAGACAAGTTGTTGTCCTTTTGTTCTTCAGTCTAGTTGTGGAGGACGTCGCTTCACTGGCCCATGTTGGTGTTTTAATCATTGCGCTCTTCCTGGCTGAGGCAGATCGGTCGCCAGCCACTGGACAGCCGTTCACAGCGGCTCTTGGCAGCTCACGTCAGCTGCCAGCAGCTAATGGTAGCTTACGAGAGCCCACTGCAGCTCCACTGCAGCCAACGCTGTCGCCAGCGACTCATGGCAGTCCAGCTCCAGGTCCAGATGTTGTTCACCATCTTAGCTGTAGAGGGCACAGCGTCACTGGCCCTAATGTGGGATCCAAACCGGGGCCCTGCTGCTCAGAGCTGGCATCCCAAGCCAACTCCACAACTAAGCTGAAGAACAAAAGGACAGCAACTTGTCTGTTCCCCTTCCCCAATTCCTCAATGCTGTTCCTTCCCCTAATTCCCCAATAAAATAAAATCTAAAAAAATAAAATAAAATAAAAATATATGAGCTCCAGTTTAGCTGCTGATGAAATTAGAAGCCATCAAGGGCCCTAAGCCACGAGGCTATGATACTCTGGGGACCACAGTACAGGTGCTTAGGAAAATTCAGCAATAATTGTGACACTAGAAAAGCCTATCAGAAACCAGACACTTGCCCTTGATAAGGTAGTCTAGTCTAATTAAAAGCTGTGTTGGGCTGGCTGAGTGGCTCAGTTGGTTAAGAGCTCGCTCAAGAGTTTGAGCTCTGAGCAACAGTGGTTTGAGTCCCAGCCTGAGCTGAGCAGCCGCTGAGCTGCCAACAGGTGGCAGGATGGCTCAGCTAAAAAAATAAAAATAAAAAAAATAAAAATAAAAGCTGTGTTGCTTTCAGGGATGTAAAGTACAGTTTAAGGAGTATAGTTAATAATAGTGTAATAACTATGTATAGTGCCAGGTGGGTTACTAGACTTATCAGGGGGATCACTTCGAAAATTATATAAATGTCTAACCACTATACTCTATACCTGAAACTAAAATAATGTTGCATGTTAACTGTAACTGAAAAAAAATAATTAAAAAAATAAAAATAAAATACTTTTAAAGCTGTTGCTTTGCTTTTGACTGGAATTATACCCATGCATGGGGGTAGCACTGGCAATCTCAAGCAATCCACCAGACTCTAACTATGCACCTTAGAATAAATTTACCTTGTAGGAAAATCATATAACTAATAAATAACAAAATTTCATAAGGGATTTTTAACCCTCCATCAGGCGCAACTGATCTCACAGATGCATTGTACACAAATTTTCAAATATCTAACAGTTAAGTATCGTGACTCATCGCTTCCGTATCTTCCCCCTCTACTGTAACCTATCACCAGTCTTGTTTGTGTGACTTAGTAAAGACGTGTTTCATAGCGGCATCTTTGTGTGCAATGAATCTGTGAGATCAGTTGCGCCTGACAGAGGGTTAAAAAACCTCCGAAATATAGGATTCATAAGTGAAATAATAAAAGTGCAAAGACTATGAATGCTTCCAAGAAAATACAAGATGGACCTGAAATATCTTGTGGTGCCAGAAAGGAAGTACTCAAAAAAACAAAAACAAACAACAACAAAAAAATGATGAGAGCATGTCAACAGGCAAAGAAGCCAAACTGGAAAAGTTCCCAATTGCCAAAACTGAAATAATTGGAATAACAACAAAAAAGATGGAATTGGATTATAACCTAAAGAATGAAATAATCTTAAGTCCATACTGATAATAAAATAAATGGGGGGGGGGGGGGGAAAGGGACAACTCTTCCTTACAGAAAAATTCCAATTAACATATATCTTAAGAATGAGACAAACAACAACAAAAAAATGATGAGAGCATGTCAACAGGCAAAGAAGCCAAACTGGAAAAGTTCCCAATTGCCAAAACTGAAATAATTGGAATAACAACAAAAAAGATGGAATTGGATTATAACCTAAAGAATGAAATAATCTTAAGTCCATACTGATAATAAAATAAATGGGGCGGGGGGGGGGAAAGGGACAACTCTTCCTTACAGAAAAATTCCAATTAACATATATCTTAAGAATGAGACATATAGCAATTCACCATTAGAACACCACAGAAATAATTTCTGTAGGCAAGATCTACTGAAGAATGTTAAAATTAGCAGGTGAAAATGTAAGCAGAAACAGAATGTTTACATAATGTCTGTATTCGTTTCCTGTGGCTGCAATAACAAAGTGCCACAAATTCAGTGGCTTAAAGCAACATAAATTGATTCTCTTACAGTTCTGGAGCCCAGAAGTTCAAAATCAGTATCACTGGGCCAAAACCAAAGTGTTTTGCTCTCCCTGGAGGATTTAGGAAAAAAATTGTTTCCTTGCCTTTTCTAGAGCTGTATTCTATAGCTCATGGCCCCTTTCTCCATTTTTAAACCCAACAGCATGGCATCTTCAAATCTCTCTCTGCTTCTATCTTCATGTTGCCTTCTGTCTTCTGTATGAAATCTCCCTCTGACTCCCTCTTAAAAGGACACTTGTGATTGCATTTATGATCCACTCAGAGAACCCAGATAATCTCTTCTCATCTCAAAACCCTTAACTTAATGGCATATGCAAAGGTTATTTTGCCATATAAGGTAACATTCACAAATTTGAGGAATTAAGATCTGGGTATCTTGGGAGGGTTGATGCATTATTCAGCTTACCAGTGTCTCAAAGTATCTCCCCAGAATACTGAGTAAATACAAAAATAAAATAAGTTTATAGTGGAGAACCCCAGCAGACACCACTTTAACCAAGTGATCAAGGTTAACATCATTATAAATGCATATTGACAACACGTACCTACCCCTTAAAAGGACACATTTCTGTGCTATTCTTTCCAAAAATGCATAACCTCATTCTAATCACAAGAAAACATTAGAAAAACCCAAATTTAGAGACATTCCATAAAACATCTAACCAATGCTCTTCAAAAGTGTCAAGGTCATGGAAGATAATGAAAGACTGAGGAACTGTCACAGAGGGAAGGCTAAGGGAATAGGGAGACTAAATGCAATGTGGGCTCCTACGCTGGATTCTGAAACAGAAATAGGCCATTAGTAGAAAAACTGATGAAATCCAAATAAATTCTATAGTTTGGTGAATAATATTGTACTGATGTTAAATTCCTAGTTTTGATAAGTGGTCTGTGATTACATAAGATGTTAGCATAAGGGGAAGCTGGATGAAGGCTATACGGGAACTCTGTACTATTTCTGCAACTCTTCTTTAAGTCTAAAATTATCCGAAAACAAAAAAAAATTTTTAAAGAGAAGGAAGTAACAAAGTGGAGGGAGGGTATGAGGTCCCTCGTTTAGGGTCTTTGAGTGCCCCCTGCTGGTCACTAAGGTGAACTTCAGTGACGTTCTGCCAAGCTGGGCTTCTTTGATATTATATAAAGCAATTGCCATTTTCTTTCCAGTTGTGTACAGTGCCTGCTCTGAGGTGGCTTTCTCAAAGCCAGGCTATTTTTCTCCCACTGACTCATAGCTTCATTCTTCCTCTAAAATTCCATCAAAAACCTCACTCATTACTGAATCTGCCTTCTCTCTAAACACAATAGTGCATCACAAACCCTCAACCACTTCCTCGATGAGACTCAAGGCCTGTCTGGTGCAGATAAACCATCCAAAGCTCCTCTCACTGACCACCCCACTAAACATCCAGAGACATCACAAGAAGGGCAAGCCAGACAACTGGGGAGGTGGGAGAGAAAGATAGATGTAGTGGGACAGGGCCTCCTGAGGTATCAGACATGAGAAAGGGTGAGGAATGCAGTACTACTGGGGGATACCGTGTCTACTAACACCTTGGCTGTGGGGTTGAGGGCCAATCAGATAAAAGATTAATAATTTCCATTAGTTATGTTTCATATGAATATCCTCTAAAATTAGTAACTCACTGGGTTCAAGTAAATCAAATACAGCTCTTCATTAGGAAAGGATTGGGATTTCTTGTGGCACATGATAATGGAGACTGGCAGTGTTCTGCCTGCATCTGGGCCATACACAAATTTTATTTAGCCCACACAGTACTTTAAAAGTTTTGAATTGGATGTCAATTTTTTGAAATCTGGAGATTTCACATTTAAAATCTAAGATTTCTGGATTTCATGGGAAAACAAAATCTGTAGATCTTGCTGAACTGGGTCTACATTTCTGCATGGCAATAATGCAGCACGAAGTGAACAAAGGCTGCCCCCTTTAGAAGGTCTCTGCTCTTCAGTTCCTTCCCACCACTCACAAAAGGCATGCATGTGGCTAATACCCACCCTGCTAGGTTCATGTGCATTATATACCTAGTCCCTTTGGCAATAGTGCTTGCAACACGGGCTGTGTGCGATACTACACACACAAGGGGTGATCAAAAAATACGGTGAATGTTTACATAAAAAAATTGATTACACTTAAAGACACATTGCCATTAATCGCCCTCAAAATACTCCCCTTCACTTTGAACATACTTATCCCATCGTTGTTACCACTTTTCTGAAGCAGTTCTGGAAGTCCTCTTTCGTGAAGTGTCTTTTTGGCCCATGTGGGGATCAAACCAGCAACCTTGGTGTTATGAGCACTGTGCTCTAACCAACTGCACTAACCGGCCGCCCTGTAAGTGTCTTTAGTTGCGCTGTCCTGGCTGCCTTGATGTCCTGAATTGATTCAAAACGTTTACCTTTCATGTTCATTTTGACTGGGGAAAAGCCAGAAGTCACATGGTGCCAGATATGGTAAATACGGTAGATGAGGCCAAACCATGTTTTTATTTGAAAGCAATTGCCGTACCAGAAGTGATGTGTGACATAGAGCCTTTCTGTTGTGATCACAAAATATGGTGAATGCTGCTGCTGAGTGCCATCCAACGGAAAGGCAGGGATCTTCAATATGGGAAGTGGTGCATTGAACCTTAGTAACAGTGTGTGACAAGTTTCGACTTGTTCGATGCAGCTAGTCAGGCGTAAGCTACGGTTGAGAGAAGGTATGTTTCAAAGTGTGCTATATATCACCCTCCATCACGATAACGTTCTGTGTCACACCACTTCTGATACATCAATTTCTGTCATAAAAACATTACGGTGTGGCCTCATCCACCTTATTTATCAGATCTGGCACCATGCGACTTCTGGCTCTTCCCCAAAGTCAAAATGATTCAGGACATCGAGGCAGCTACGACAGCGCAACTAAAGACTTGAAAGAGGACTTCCAGAACTGCTTCAGAAAGTGGCAAGAATGATGGGATAAGTGTGTTAGAAGGGGAGTATTTTTTATTTTATTTTATTGGGGAACAGCCATGGTCACTGGTTACACATTGATTTCATGCTACAATGGCATAGTTGACTCTTTTTTAAGGAGGACACAGCTCACAGTGGCCCATGTGGGGATCAAACCGGCACCCTTGGCGTTATCAACACCATGCTCTAACCAACTGAGCTTACCGGTCACCCTGAAGGGGAGTATTTTGGGGGGATTAATGACCATGTGTCTTTTACTGTAATTTTTTTTTAATTCACTATATTGTTTGATCACACCTCGTATGCTTTCAACAGCTAAATGAATCTTGCTTCCATCTGCACTTGATCTTAGCCAAAAGACCAAGAAGCAATTGCCCACCGTCTGCATAAGCCTCTGTAAAAATGTTCATCCTTTCTTTCTAAAAGTCACTATAGCTAATTATATCTATTCAGCACAGCTATAACACATACATTTACTCTTCTGAATTTCATTCTTTCATTTATTTTTTATTTTTTGTTGGGGGGAACTAGGGAGAAGAACAGTGTTGGGGAAATTGGGGAAGGAGAACATTGTGTTTTTCCAGGACCCATCAGCTCCAAGTCAAGTTGTTGCCCTTCAATCTTAGTTGTGGAGGGTGCAGCTCAGCTCTAAGCCCAGTCGCCGCTTTCAATCTAGTTGCGCAGGGAGCGGGGGTGGCGGCGTAGTCCACCATCCCATGTGGAAATCAAACCAGCAACCTTGTTGCACACTGAGCCATCCGGCCACCCATCAGCAGCTCACAGCTGCTCAGCGCAAAGTGCCATGTTCAATCAAGTTGTGGGGGGTAGGGAGGAAAGGCACATAGCCTACCATCCCATATGGGTGTTGAGCCCGCAACCTTGCTGCTCAGAGCACACGCTCTCACCAGCTCAGCTGCAGCTCAGCTCAAGGTGCCGAGTTCAGTCTTAGTTGTGGTGGGCATGGCCACCATCCCATGCGGGAGTTGAACCAGCAGCCTTGTTGTTAAGAGCACATGCTCTATCCAATGAGCCTTCCAGGTGGCAGCTCAGCTCAAGGTGCCAAGTTCAGTCTTAGTTGAAGGCAGGGGTAGCCCACCATTGAACAGGCAATCTTGTTGTTAGGAGCACATGCTCTCACCAGCTGAGCCATCCTGCCACCTGTTGGCAGCTCAGCTCAGGCGCAGCGTCACTGGCCCATGTGGGAATTGAACCAGTGGCCCTGTTGCTCAGGGCTCACGCTCTTAAGCTAACTTTTAACCAACTGAGCCACTTGGTCGGCCCAAAGAATTGAATTTTTAATTTTATTTCATTTAAGTTAATTTAAATTTAAATAGCCCATGTGGCTAATAGCTACCATAATGGACAGCATAGCTCTGAAGGCTCTTGAGCTAAACAAAGAGGGTAGTGGGGGAAGAAGATAACTTTTACATGAGCATAAATAGCAAAACGCAAGATTATACACATAAGGTCTAACTGATTTATTTTAATCTAAAAGCTCTTTAGTATTTTCACTTGTGGCCAGAAGTAAATATGGCATATTAAAAGGGGGGGGGGCGGAAGGGTTTTGTAACATCAGTAAAACAACACAGCCTCAACCCACTTAGCAAAAAAAACGACAAATTATCGAGCTCGTTCCTCTTTACCTTTTATTCTCCTGGGCATCACGGTCACCCAATCAGGTCCACTGGAGTTGATTGGCATTTTGATATTGACACCACTTTAAGAGGAATAAAAAGAGTACAAGCTTAGATTCAGGAACGTTTTATTTTCCAATATGTATCTTTATTTACAAATTTTAAAAAAAGAGACCATTTCACAGAGCCTGATTAAAATGAAATATTATTATAGATGGTAATCAACACAATTAATAATAAACTAGGTCTCTTGAAATAAGCAGGTTATATGAATATATAAACTGAATAAGAATTAAATAGGTTCTTAGTTTTTCACTTCTTGGCCCTTAACCCAAACTCCAAAATGACAAATTCTGATTTGAATCACTTACTCTCCTTAGACTCAGAGAATGGCTCATACTAATGAGAATGTCTATTTTGTCACTACCTCATTTTCAGACTGTAAGTCTATGCGGTATTAAGTCACCTGTCAGATTCCTTAGGCCTTGCCCAGAGCTGAGACGAATCCTACTGGATAAGCCTGTCCCAGATATATGCTCATGAGTACTCTGTTCATCATGGCTACGACTCTTTAGTGTCTGCTTCACTTACTAAAACATATACTCTTCAAAGACATGGATTTTGTCTCCTTCACCTTTTGTCTTCAGTACTTAGCAGAGACACTAGACTAGAGTCCATGCTTGGAAAATATCTGATGGAAGACAGTGTTAAAAAGTGGGGGTGTGTGGAGTCCAGGAGAAGAGTACTAAAAACCCGGTGTAACTATTCCAGAAACTGGGTCACAATAATTAGGCCTCTTGCACTTAGACCAAACCCCCCCCAAAAAAAAGAAATGCTAACTTTCCAAACTCTTGATATGGGAACTTGTAGTCAGGATTTTTTGTTTCATTAAAAGTCAATTCAAAAGAGATTTGCTCTTAAATAATTCCTAAACTTTATCGTTTGCCAGGCACTCCTAGATGCCAGGGATACAACAGTAAACAAAACACACCGCATCACCTCCTTTATGAAACTGACATTATAACGGGGGAAAGAGACAAAAAGCAATTAAGGAAGAATAGGGACTACATTAGAAAATAACAGAATTTCATTGCTTAAATAGGTGACATTTAAGGGAGGACATGAGTTTTAAAAGAGCACCTATAAATTGTTTTCATGAGTTTAGAGCCTTAAGGTAAGGAAACAAAAAAAACTTCACCTCTGCAGTTTTCCTGTAAAAATGTTTAACCTCAGTCTAGTCATGCAGAAGCAATAAAGCAGCAAATCCAAGGGACATTCTACAAAAGAGTGACATCAAAATTCTCAACATCGTAAAAAAAATAAGCTAGAGACAGCTTCTTGATTAAAGGAGATTAATGACATAACGAAACACATTATGTGTGATCAGAGATTAAATTAATTAAAATAAAAAAGGTTGCTATAAAGGGCATTATTGGGACAACTGGAGAAACTTGAATATGGACTGCATATTAAATAATAGTATTCTATCAATGATAAATGTCCCAAGCGTGATTAATTGTGTTGTGATTATATGTTGGAGAAAGTCCACATTCCTAAGAGATGCATACTCATGGGGTTCAGTGCCATGATGCCTGCAACTTACTTTCAAATGCTCTGGGGAAAAATTATACACAAACACACACATAAACACACATACAGAGAGAGAAACAAAGCAAATGTGGCAAAACATTAACAACAGTTCATCTAAGTTAAAGATATATGGGTGCTTATTGCTATTCTTGCAGTGTTGCCAGAGATTTGAAGTTTTTTTAAATACAAACTTAAAAAGAAAAAAGTATAAATCATGCTAAAATAAAAAGAAGCTTTTTATGTAATAAGCTCATTCTTTCAAAAGGCCTTCCCTTATATTAACAGAATCTTTGAATCAAAGCATGCATGGCTATTCTTTCCAAAACCAACACTTTTTTTCCTTAAGAGTAAAAAACTAAGATTAGATCACCTTATTTATCTGTCATTTAAGGACCCAAAGACTAAGGCTAAACTTCTTAATCCTTTCTAAATTAAGCAACATTATAAGCCATTTTTACCAAGAGGTAAAAATGGGTAACAGCTTAACATATTCAGGCCATGAGCTCAAGAGAGTATACCCAAAGGTCCTGCAAATGATCAATTTCAATCTTTCTCTTTTTCTTTTCAGTTAGTCTGGGGCAAAATTTCAGAATTTTAACAGAGTAAACAATGCAAAAAATAAAATCAGCATCAGGACTCTGTCAAATGTTTGGTTTCTAAAAACTTATGCCACCTCAAACATTGTTCTTCCAGCCAACTTCCAGATAAGTAGAATTTCTTAATGATTCTACTATAAAGTGCCATCAACCAGCCTCATTCAGGATATGCAAGTAAGGGCAGGGGCAGACATTATTTTATCCTTCTGGATTCACGGGTGTTTTTTTGGTTTAAGTGGTAGGATTTGGCGTTAGATACATTTTTTAATTTTACACTAATTTAATTCTGTGACCTTTCCCCCACTTTTTTCCACTTGGAATGCTTCCTCTTTGCTAGGCCACTAAGTGGACTGACAATACAAATCTAAAAGGGAGTATCTGAGCAGTCTTCATACATGGGCAAAAAATGCACAGAAATTAAATAACCTGCTCAGAGCCATTAATAAATAGCATATCTAAGATCGAACTCAGGATTAAAACTAAAGCTAAAGTCCTTTTGTACTGAGCCATACAAAAACTAGACCATCTTCTCAAAAACAGTACAGTAAATATTAATACATTGCGTAGTGCTCCATCTGCTGGTCTTCTGAAAGCATGACATGAGTCCATCAAATGGGTCACTTAAACTGTCATGACCAAAAAATTACTCTAGGACAGCGGTTCTCAACCTGTGGGTTGCGACCCCTTTGGGGGTCGAACGACCCTTTCACAGGGGTCGCCTAAGACCATCGGAAAACAAAAAGATATTTACANGGAAGAGCGCAATGATAATACCAACATGGGCCAGTGAAGCAACATCCTCCACAACTAAATTGAAGAACAAAAGAATAGCAACTTGTCTGTTCCCCTTCCCTGATTCCCCAATGCTATTCCCCTCCCCCAATTCCCTAATAAAATCTTTAAAAAAAAGAGTCAACGATGCCATTGTAGCATAAAAGCAATGTGTAACCAATGACCATGGCTATTCCCCAATAAAATTTTTAAAATTAAAAAAAAAAAGTCCTAAAATTTGTATGGTACCATAAAAGACCCCAAGTAGCCAAAGCAATCCTGAGAAAAAAGAACAAAGCTGAAAGCATCTTAAGTCCTGACTTCAAACTACACTACAAAGCTATAGTAATCAAAACAGTATGATACTGGCATAAATACAGATACATAGACTAGCAGAATAGAATTGAAAGCCCAGAAATAAACCCCCACATACACAGTCAACTAATATTTCACAAGAGAGCTGCAAATACTCAATAGGGAAAGCACAGTCTCTTCAACAAATGGTGTTGGGAAAACTGGATAAACACATGCAAACAAAAAAAAGTGACAAAAATGAACTTGAAGTGGATTAAAAACAAACATAAGATCTAATATCACAAAATCCCAGAAGCAGCAGCTCTTTGACATTGGTCTTGGCAATTATTTTTTAGATATGATGCCAAAAGCACAAGCAACAAAAGTCAAATCAACACTTAGGACTACATCAAAGCTTCTATACTGCAAAAGAAACCATCTACAAAATGAAAAAGTAACCTACTGAATGAGAGAAAATATTTGCAAACCATGTATCGGATAAGGAATGAATATCCAAAATATATAAAGAACTCATACAACTCGATAACAAAAACAACAATCCAAATTAAACAACTGCAGAGGAACTATACAGACATTTCTCCAAAGAGTACGTACAGGTGGACAACAGGTTCATAAAAAATGTTCAAATTCACTAATCATCAGAGAAATGCAAATCAATACCACAATAAGATATCACCTCACACCTCTTAGAATAACCATCATCAAGAAAATAAGAGATAAGTATTGACGAGGATATGGAGAAAAGGGAACTCTTGTACACTGTTGGTGGGAATGTAAATTGGTAAAGCTGCTATGAAAAACAGTATGGATGTTCCCCAGAAAAATTAAAATTAGAACTACCATATGATCCAGCAATCCCATTTCTGGGTATATATCCAAAGGAAATGAAAAAGGTATCAAAAAGATGTCTGCACACCCATGTTTACTGTAGTATTATTCATAATGGCCAAGATATGGAAATACCATAAGTGTCCACTGATCAATGAATAAATAAAGAAAATGTGGTAATATATACATACAATGGAATATTTTGGGGCCATGACAAAGAAGGAAATCCTGCTGTTTGTGATAATATGGATGGACCTTGAGGTCATTATAAGTGAGATGAGTCAGACAGAGAAAGATAAATAATGTCTATCACTTATACAAGGAATCTAAAAAAGTTGAACTCGTAGAAACAGGGGTTAGGGGGTGGGGAATTGGAAAGATGTTGTTTAAGGGTACACACTTGCAACTAGTGGATAAATAAATCCCCGAGATCTAATGTACAGCATAGTGAATATAAGTCAAGAATACTGTGTCATAAACTTCAAAGTTGCTGAAAGACAAGATCTTAATTGTTCTCACTACAAAAAGGAAGTAATAATTATACATGATACAGTTGTTAGCTAACACAGTGGTGGTAATCATATAGTAATATACAAATGATTCAAATAACACTGTACACCTTAAACTTACACATTATATGTCCATTGAATCTATACATGACTTTGGGTAATATAGACATTTTAACAATATAAAATTTTCCAGGTCATCGCCCAGGTGACCTCCCCTCTCCACCCAAAACTTCTTTTTATTGTAACTATCTACCCCTAAAACAAATGGGTACAAAAGACCTGACTGCATTAGACCAGTCACTCACACCTGAGCAGTAAAGACCATAACGACCTTCATTTCACCTGGGCCTATTTATACCATCATTATAATATCATACATATGCCCGGAAGTTTATTAATATCATTATAACAGACTGAATTCTGGGAAGGAACATGCACAGTCTAAAAAGATGAGATAATAAATAGCCTGTTGTCAATTACAGGTGCCAATCAAGTGGTCCCACACCCAGAAAGGAACAGCCCATTCTAGAGAAAAAGGGATAAAAACTCCAAGTCCTGGGAAGTCCGCCCTTTTGACCGCTTCTTCGCTTTTTTACTCCTTCCTCCCTTTTTTTTTGAGCCTTGATTGTACGTGGCCCACTCCAAACTCTTTGGAATGTAATTTCTCTTCTAATGATGGGCCCTTGAGCCATTCTATACTGCTCGGGCCCGCTTCTATTTCTTTAAAGTGTACTAACTCTTCTAATAAACTACTTTTTCACTAAAAAGTTAAATTAAATTAAAAAAATAAATTTTCCAGGTCATGAACATGGGATTATCTTCCCATTTGTTTGTGTTCTCAGTTGATTTCATCAGAGTCTTGTAGTTTTCATTGTACAGATCTTTTACTTCCTCAGTTAAATTTATTGCTAATTAGCCGGCCGAGTGGTGCAATGGTTAAGAACTGGCTTGGGACGCCAGAGGGCCCCGGTTCGGATCCCACATATGAGGGCCAGTGACACTGCCCTCCACAGCTAA
>NW_017731475.1:1052957-1063322 GCF_001890085.2 Hipposideros armiger
CCAACATGGGCCAGTGAAGCGACGTCCTCCACAACTAGACTGAAGAAAAAAAAGAACAGCAGCTTGTCCATTCCCCTTCCCCAATTCCCCAGCCCTGTTCCCTCCCTCAATTCCCCAATAAAAACATCTTTAAAAAAAAAAAAAGAAAGAAAACATAATGAAAATACAAAACAATCGAAAGCATTTAGTAAGATGACATTACTAAGTCCAAACATCAATAAATACTCTAAATCAGAGGTTCTCAACCTTTCACAGGGGTCACCTAAGACCATTGGAAAACACGTATTTTCGATGGTCTTAGGAACCGAGACACCGCTCCTCTATCCGTCTCCAGGCCCACATGCAGATACACCCACATACGAGTACCCAGCGACCCCTGTGAAAGGGTCGTTCGACCCCCAAAGGGGTTGCGACCCACAGGTTGAGAACCGCTGCTCTAAATGTAAATTGACTGAATTCACCCATAAAAAGGCACAGAGTGGTTAGGTAGATAAAAAAGCAAGACCCAAATAAATATACACAACCTACAATAGACTCACTTCAGATTTAAGGACACACAGAGAGAGGCTCAAATGAAAGTATGAAAAGGGTATTACAAGTGGGACCAAAAGAAAGCAGAGGTAGCTATACAGATATTACACAAAATACACTTTAGGCCAAAAACAATTGAAAGAGACAAAGAAGGTCATATATGATGATTCATCAAGAATACACAACAATCATAAATCTATACCTACCCAATTATATATTTGCTTAATATATTTGGAACACCTAAATATATTAAGCAAATGCTAAGAGAACTGAAGGGAGAAACAGACAATATAATAATAGTAGGGGACTTTACTACCCTACCTTCAGCAATGGATAGAGCATCCAGACCAAAACAAAACAAAAAAACCATTGGACTTGAACCATACATTAGAGCAAACAGATATTTATAGACTATAAGTTCATTCCATTCACAGCAGCAGAATACACATTTTTCTCAAGTGCACACAAAACATTTTCCAAGTCAGATTACATAACAGACCAGGAAACAAGTCTTAGCAAATTTAAGAAGGCTGAAGTCATACCAAGTATCTTTTCCAACCACAATGGTAAAAAATTAGACATTACAACAAGATGAAAGCTAGAAAATCTATAAATATGTGAAAATTAAGCAACACATTCCTGAACAACCAACGAATCAAAGAAAATACCAAAAGAAAAATCTAAAAATATCTCAAAATAAATGAAAATGGGAACACAACATACTAAGACCTATGGGAAACCTACTGCAAAAGTAGTTCTGAAAGGGAAGTATGTAGCAATAAATGCATATGTAATAAAAACAGAAAGATTTCAAACAACCCACTTTACACCATAGGAACTAGAAAATGATGAACAAACTTAGCCCAAAATTCACAGAAGGAAAGAAATAACAAAGATCACAGTGGAAATAATGAAAGAGACCATAAAAACAATAGAAAAGATCAACAACACTAAGGGCTGGTTTTTTAATAAACAAAACTGAGAAACCTTTAGCTACATTAAGAAAAAAAAAAAGATGACACAAATAAAATCCGAAATGAAAAAGGAACATTACAACTGATACTACAAAAAAGAAATATACAAGATAATAAGAGACACTATGAACAATTATATGCCAACAAATTGGAAAACCTAGAATAAATGGATAAATACCTAGAAACATATACTCTGCGAAGACAGAATCAGGAAGAAACAGAAAATTTGAACATACACCAATAATAAGTAAGGCGATTGAGTCAGTAATCAAAACCTCCCAACACAGAAAAGCCCAAAACCAGACGGCTTCACTGGAGAAGTCTAGCAAACATTTAAAGAAAAATTAATGCCAAACCTTTTCACACTCTTCATTTAAGAGGAGCAAACACTCCCAAACTCATTTTATGAGGCCAGTGTTACTTTAACACAAAAGCCCCGTAATGACACTACAAGAAAACTAAACTACAGGCCAACATCCCTGATGAATATAGATGCAAAAATTCTCAACAAGATACTAGCAAACAGAATTTAACAATACATTAAAAGGATTTTACACCATGACCAAGTGGTATTTATCCGTGGGATGCAAAGATGGTTCAACATAAGCAAAACAATAAATGTTATACACATTAATAGAATGAAAGATTTTTTTAAACTATGATCATCTCAATAGATGCAGAAGAAAATGACAAAGTACCTATCGTTTCATGATAAAACCCCTCAACAAATTAGGTATAGAAGGAACATACTTTAATATAATAAAGGCCATATACAACAAATCCACAGCTAACATCGTACTCATAATCATTTCATCATAATGACGAAAGGTTGAAAGTTTTTATTATATGGTCAGGAACAAGACAAGGGTGCTCACTTTCACTACTCTTATTCAACATTGTACTGGAAGTATTAGCTAGAGCAATTAGGCAAGACAAAGAAATATAAGGCATCTAGATAAGAAAGAATATTGTCATTATTTGTAGATGATATGATCTTATATATAGAAAATCCTAAAGACTCAATCAAAGAACAGTTGGAACTAATCAACAAATTTAGTAAAGTTGTAGGATATAAAATTAACATACAGAAATCAGTTGCATTTCTGTACATTAAAAGTGAAACATCTGCAAAAGAAATAAACTACGCTATTCACAAAACCATCAAAAACAATAAAATAATTAGGAATAAGCTTAACTGAGGAAGTAAAAGATCTGTACAATGAAAATTACAAGACTCTGATGAAATAAACTGAGAACACAAACAAATGGGAAGAGATCCCATGTTCATGGCCTGGAAAAATTAATATTGTTAAAATGCCTCTATTGCCCAAAGTCATGTATAGATTCAATGTAATCCTTATCAAAATTCCAATGGCATTTTTGGAAGACTCAAATAAAATCAGAAATGAAAGTGGAACATTACAACTGGATAATAAAAAGAGTCCTGGGGGTGACCGCTTAGCTCAGTTGGTTAGAGTATCGTGCTGATAACACCAAGGTTGCCGGTTTGATCCCTGCATAAGACACTGTGAGCTGCACCCTCCTTAAAAAAAGAGTCAACTAAGGCTGGCCGAGTGGCGCGTTGGCTAGGAGTTGGCTTGGGACGCCAGCTCTGAGCAGCAGGGCCTCAGTTTGGATTCCACATGAGGGCCAGTGACGCTGCGCCCTCTACAGCTAAGATGGTGAACAACAGCTAGACCTGAAGCTGGGCTGCCGTCAATCGCCGCCAATGGCGTAGGCTGCAGTGGGGCTGACCGGCAGCAGGTGTGAGCAGGTGTGAGCTGCGGTGAGCTGCGGTGAGCTGCCATGAGCGGCCGTCTAATTGCCGGCGAGTGACTGCCTCACCCGGGAAGAGCGCAATGATAATACCAACATGGGCCAGTGAAGCNCCTTTCACAGGGGTCGCCTAAGACCATCGGAAAACAAAAAGATATTTACATTATGATTCACGACAGTAGCAAAATTACAATTATAGAGTAGCAACGAAAATAATTTTATGGTTGGGGGTCACCACAACATGAGGAACTGTATTAAGGGGTCGTGGCATTAGGAAGATTGAGAACCGCTGCTCTAGGAGAAATGAAAAATTAGAGAATTTTATTTTAGAAGCTCCTATAGACCTTATGGTAGAAAGTTTCCCCCCACCAAGTAATAAGTGAATAAAAAACATAAAATTTTTCAGAGTGCCAAGATATACTCTACAAAAATATCTACAAGGGAATGTTTTAAAAGTATATTTCATTAAAAATATTTTTAATTTACATTCTTTCAAATAATTGTTCTTTTGATTATGTAGCTTTTAAAAGTTTTTATTTCTTAGAAATATTATTTTACTTCAGAACTATATGGAATGTTGAAGAAAACAAATTTAATTCATACTGATTCCATGTATTCCATTCTGTACATTAGTACATATATTGATCACTATGCTGTAAGTTTTCTACTTATATTCAAAAATATAAAACTGTTAACTTAAAAATATAGTTTGCTGTGGTATTCCTGGCTTCCCATGCATATCATTAAGTCAACCCAGCAATGTTGCCATATTCTAGTCTTTTTACTATCATTAAATGTTTATATGATTTTAACAACTGAAATGTCACTTAAAATTTTTTTAGGTTATTAGATGAAGCTAACACACTGCACTGACTACAGGACCTCTGGCAGCTCTGTTCTTGGATGATTTTTTTTTTCTGTTCTGTACATAAGTGATCTTGCTTATATAGCTATAGATATGCTACGTAGTTCTGAAGTAAACATGGATATGAAGGTAAAAAAACAAAAACTCAGGGGTAAACAGTCTTAAATTTGAAGTGGAATAAGCATTAAGCTTCACTTTTACAAAACTAATCACAAAATATAAATCTGCATTTATTTTCTTATTCACCACCTCTCCTGAACTGGGCCAAGTTCAGAGAGATACAAGCAGCACATAACCATAACAAAAAAAGTTTAAATGGGACAGACAACAGAAAAAGGTTCTTAAATAACCCCCTAGAACAAGGAGCATGTACCTCTGGAAGAAAGCACTCTCTGAAGCAGTGAGGAGGCCCTTCAGGTATCCGCCTTTGAAATGGTTAATTCTGCTGCTGCAAGGGAGCTTCTTTGGTTTGAAGCAGAACCAGGGTTCTCCAGTGTAGAGATCTGTAAAGTTACACAGGGGCAAGCTCCCAGGAAGACACACGTTGCACTCAGTAGTTTCAGAAATTCTTCCTGAACGAAAGAGACTCTTGAAATAGACCCTGTCTGGTTTCTCTTCCTGTAGGTGCTGAAGAACTCGGATCCCTTCACTGGGGTGGACCAGAGATATGGACACTTTAACTTTGCCTGGCCAGAGCAAAGTAAAAAAGACTTTGTAAAACCCATTCTGGTAGTCTACCACTCTGCCCACAGCCCCTGCCTGCAGCTTAGGCGAGTGGATTCTGGCCTGCAGGTAGTCTCCGCCATACTTCTTGGGCTTTCCTTGAAAATCGTGCACATGAACAAGCACCTCTAGCTGGCTTCCCACCTTGAAGAAGGCTGCAGAGTTCAAGATGACAAAGTAGCTGGAAGAAGGGTCACTGCTCTTCAAAAAGGGGACTGGGCCCACGTGAGGCACCTGCCACTGTAAGTCAGTCAGCAAGGAGTCCTCCTCCATGCGCTCCCAGCTGGACAGAGTCTGGTGTTCATAGTCACAGTAAGAATTCCGGCTAGTTCCTGTCACCTGGGAGGAAACAAACTGTCCACTATTGTCGATGAATGTGGCTGAAAAAGTCTCATGGTCCAAGTACTAAAGAGAAAGACACAAAAACAGAAACCACAAATACAATAAATTTCCTTATATTCAACCAAATAAATCTCTGCTTCAATTTCAATTTTAATAAAACTACTTGGGATGACATTGTTTCAAAAAACAGAGCTCACTTGTACAGGGCTACCTTATTGTAACACGGTTAAATCAAGATGAGGAAAAGTCATAGCAGGCTTCCCACACTTTTGTGAGTTTTTCCTCCAGGAGCTCCATCAGGTTCCCACAATAAATACTGGAGGAAAATCCCCTTAGTACTTCCAGCAAGAGAAGGAAAAAGGAATCATTCTGAAATATACAGAGCATTGTGTTCTTCCTAACAAGGCCTGCCCTTGAGAGAAACTATTTTACCAGAGGCTAACCTATCGGGGTTTTATCAGAGCCTAACCAAACTGGGGTAAGGGACATACACAACTCCAGCCCATTGTAACCATTCTGTCCAACTTAAGAGATTGGGGGAGAACTAAGAAGCACTTTGCAGTTGACAGTCTAGGAGCCCAAGCTCACTAAAGGACTGAGACCTTAATCATTGGACTATAAGACACTTCACCTCCCCTACACCTTACTACCACGCCACTAAAAGCCTTTTTATCGGAATTCCTTTTACCCAATGAGTATATCATGTCTAGCTTTCAACAAAAAATTACAAGACATACTAAAAGGCAAAAAAGAGTTTGAAAGCACACATCAAGTCTCAGAACCACATTCAGCCATAGCAGGGATGTTAGAATAAACAGATCAGGAAATTTAAAACAATTATGATTAATATGCTGAAGGCACTAATGAAAAAGCTGACAATATGCAAAACCAGATGAGCAATATAAGGAGAGAGATGGAAATTCCAACAAAGAATCAAAAAGAAATGCCAAACATAGCAGGAAGGATTTTCAGGGTAGGAAAAATACTCTGTATGATATCATAATAATGAATAGATGGCATTATCATTTGTCCAAACCCATAGAATGTACACCACCAAGAGTGAAGTCTAAGAAAAACTATGGACCTTGGATTATTATAATGTGTCAATGTAGGTTCATCCTTGGTAAAAAATGTACCATTCAGGTGAGTGATGATAATAATGGGGGAGGCTATACATGTATGGGGGCAAGGAAGTACATATGAGAAATCTCTATAATCTTTCTGTAGTGTAAACCCTGACATTTGGTTGTTCTTTTTGCAATGCAAGTGCCTGACTTCGACTTTGATTGCCCAGGCATCCATTTCAAAGAGGCATCCCCATCAAAGACAGCTATCTCAAAAAACCACATTGTCAGCCACACAACTATATTAAGAACCAGGCCGCCTCCCTCCTCCCCAGGCATCTTTGTTTTAGGAATCTTTGATTTAAATTACTGACCACTTGGACCACTTGTTTTTCTCTTCCCATGCCTTAAATTCTCACTCTTACATTTTAAATTCACCAATAAAGAGTAAATTCAGGGCCAGCCGAGTTACACATTGGTTAAGAGCTGGCTTGGGACGCCACCTCTGAGCAGCAGGGCCCCGGTTCAGATCCCACATGAGGGCCAGTGACACTGCCCTCTACAGCTAAGATGGTGAACAACAGCTCGACCTGGAGCTGGGCTGCCATGAGTCACTGAATACAGCATAGGCTGCAGCCCCTGTTGCAGTGGGTTGCCATGGGCTACAGTGTGTAGCCAGCAGCCAGCGTGAGCGGCCAGCAGCCGCAGTGAGCGGCTGTCCAGAAGCCGGCGACTGATGTGCCTCGCCCGGGAAGAGCGCAATGATGGTGCCAACTTGGGCCAGTGAAGCAACGTCCTCCACAACTAGACTGAAGAACAAAAAAACGACAGCAACTTGTCTGTTCCCCTTCCCCCAATTCCCCAGCACTGTTCCCATCCCCCAATTCCCCAATAAAAATCTTTAAAAAAAAAAAAAAAGAGTTGGCTTGGGAGCGCGAGCTCTGAGTAGCAGGCTCACCAGTTCGGATCCCACACGGGCCAGTGACGCTGCACCCTCTACAGCTAAGATGGTGAACAATAGCTCAACCTGGAGCTGGGCCGCCATGAGTCGCCGGCGACGGTGTAGGCTGCAGTCCCCTGCTGCAGTGGGCTGCCATAAGCTACCATGTGTGGTCGGCAGCCAGTGTGAGCCGTCAGCAGCAGGTGTGAGCTGCCAAGAGCCTCTGTGAGCAGCCGTCCAGAGGCCAGTGATCAATCTGCCTCACCTGGGAAGAGCGCAATGATAATATCAACATGGGCCAGTCCTCCACAACTAGACTGAAGAACAAAACGACAGCAACTTGTCTGTTCCCCTTCCCCCAATTCCCCAGCACTGTTCCCATCCCCCAATTCCCCAATAAAAATCTTTAAAAAAAACAAAAACACACCATAAATAAATGAGCAATGTCTTTGACGGGCTCATTAGTAGACTGGACATAGCTGAGGAAAGAACCTCTGAGCTTGAAGTTATGTCAATAGAAACTTCCAAACTAAAAAGTAAGAGAAAAAAGAACGAAAAAATGGGAACAGAATATTCGAGAGCTATGGGACAAATCCCACACACACACTGGAAATTGGGTGAATAACATTTGTAGTACCTAACCCAGGAAACTGCATCTTACATTATGCCATGGGTTAAATAGAAAGGAGAAAAAAAAACAATAACATCAACAAAGCAAAACCAAAAATTACTCCCCATAATAGCTAATATTACCATTACAAACCACTTAAATAAGGCCCCAGTGCCCTGAGTGCTAAACGTGTATCTACCTACTCTGTGACTAGCACCTTGTGTGTGCTCCCAAGTGAGGGGGCAAAAGTGAGTCCAGTAAATAGAGTACTACCAGAAAAACAGATCAGTATCTGTGAGCAAGGGAGAAACCACAAACTTGACCTATAGTGCCACCTTCTGGAAAACAAAACAAGTTAACAGCTGCTAACTTGGTGGATTATAAGAGAGAAGACATAAAAGCTTAAGAATTCTGCCACAAGAAGCAGCAAGAAGTGTGTGTGGAGCAGGTATATCCACACAAGGACAGAGACAACCCCAGATATTCAGGACCAACAAACAGTTTACCCCATCTGAAGGCAACTAGTAAAGATTTGATGAGGTGTCTGCTGCTTCAAATGTAAAAACAGCAATACAAATCTACAAGGAATGTGAAGAAATAATGAAACATGTCATCACCAAAAAATAACAATAATCCTCCAAAAACCAAGCTCAAAGGCATGGAATTTACTGATCTAGCGGATAAAGAATTCAAAATAGCTGTTTGAGGAAACAAGCTACAAGAAAATGCAGACAACTCATCAAAATACATGAACAAAATGAGTAACTTACAGAGAAAGAAATCATAAAACAAAGCAGAGAGAGCATTTGAGATCTTGCTCCCTGGCATATACTGTCAATTTGGCTCAAATAAACTCATAAAAATTCTCAAACAAAAAAAAAAAGCAAACAAATTCTAGAGTTGAAGAATTCAATGAATAAAATGAAAGATGCAGTAGACACCATCTACAGCAGAGTAGATCAAATGAAAGAAAGAATACGTGAGTTACAGGGCAGAAATTTTGAAATAACTCAACCAGAAAAGATCAAAGAAAACAGAACGAAAAAGAGCACAGAAAGCCTACACAATCTATGGGATACTATCAAATGTACAAATATTAGAATAATCAGGATTTGAGATAGAGGAGACAGGGAGAAGGGGGCAGAAAGTTCATTTCTTTAATAATTTTAAGAAATTTAATAATTTCTTTATAATAAAGTGCTGAAAGAAAAAAATTGCCATCCAAGAATACTCTATACCCAGTAAAGTTATCCTTCAGATATGGAAGAGAAATAACAACTTTCCCGAACAAACAAAAGCCAAGGTAGTTCATCACCACTAGACCTGCCTTGCAAGAAATGCTCAAAAAAGGGCCGGCCAGGTGGCACAGTTGGTTATAGTTGGTGGCACAGTTGTGAGCTCTGAGCAACAGGGTCAGCGGTTCGATTCCCACATGGGATGGTGGGCTGAGCTCCCCACCCCCCACAACTAGATTGAAAGCCGTGACTGGACTTGGGGCTGAGCTGCACCCTCCACAACTAAGACTGAAGGACAATAACTTGACTTGGAGCTGATGGGTCCTAGAAAAACACAATGTTCCCCTACCCCAATTCCCCAACACTGTTCCCTTCCCCAATTCCCCAATAAAATCTTAAAAAAAAAAAAAAAGAAAGAAATACTCAAAGGAGTTCTTCATGCTGAAATGAAAAGATGCTAATCAGTGACATGAAAACATACAAAAGTATACAACTGGTAAAAATAAATATACAGTCAGATTTAGAAAACTCTAATTCTGTAATAGAATGGTGTGTTAACTACAACTATAGTATAAAGTTAAAGAAAAAAGTATTAAAAATAACTATTGCTACTATACTTTGATAACAAATACAAAATATAAAAAGAGTTAACTCATGATATCAAAAATATAAAAGGGAAGGAGTAAAAGAGTGGAGCTTTGTATACGATTGAAGTTATCAGCTTAAAGTAAACTGCTTTATCTATGAGATGTTTTATGTAAGCCTCATGGTAACCACAAAGCAAAAACACAGAGTAGATTCACAAAAGAGAAAGGAAAAACTGAGCATACTATCATGGAAAATCACCAATTTACAAAGGAAAGCAGAAACAGAAAGAAAACAGGCTGGCCAAGTGGCTTAGTTGGTTGAGAGTTGACTTAGGAGCGCGGGCTCTGAGCAGCGGGGCTGCTCGTTTGGATCCCGCATGGGCCAGTGGCACTGCGCCCTCTGCAGCTAGGATGGTGAATAACAGCTAGACCTGGAGCTGGGCTGCCACGAGTCGCTGGTTACAACATGGGCTGCAGTGGAGCTGCAGTGGGCTACTGTGGGATACCAGGGTTTTCTGTGGGTGGCCATCAGCCAGTGTGAGCTGCCGTGAGCAGCCATGAGCGGCTGTCCAATGGCCGGTGACTAGTCTGCCTCGGCTGGGAGGAGCACAATGATCATGGTGCCAACATGGGCCAGTGAAGCGACGTCCTCCACAACTAGACTGAAGAAAAAAAAGAACAGCAGCTTGTCCATTCCCCTTCCCCAATTCCCCAGCCC
>NW_017731475.1:1070417-1085603 GCF_001890085.2 Hipposideros armiger
CACAACTAGACTGAAGAACAAAAAAACGACAGCAACTTGTCTGTTCCCCTTCCCCCAATTCCCCAGCACTGTTCCCATCCCCCCAATTCTCCAATAAAAATCTTTAAAAAAAAAAAATTTATTCCTAATTATTTTATTGTTTTTGATGATATTGTGAATGGTGTAGTTTTCTTTATTTCTCATATTTTTAAGAAAACGTAAATCTTCCCTTACCTACTGATTACCTTTTAGGAAATGTTCCAGCCTCCCTCTCATTTTTAATTGTTATGAGGATATAACAAACCATTAGGAACCAAACCAAGCATAATGTGCTCATGACATTCCCCCTCTCCTTCCTATCCTGTTCCTCGCTCCCTCTCCCACGCTTATTCCTGTTCCTTGGGTAGCCACACCAACTTTTCAAGACAGCTGATTGACTCACACAGCCCAACCCAAGAATCACCAGACACTTGGTGCTAAGCCACCTGAGCTTTACTCACAAATGAAAAAGAATGCAAAAAGGTCCATTTGCTTAATTTTCCTAAATGAAAACTTTATCCCAGCCTAGTGATAAGGGCAACGTCAGGACCTGTCATATTTTTAGATTCAGAGCCAAGAAGAAACACCAGTGGTCACTCCTGGAGCCACTGTAAGCTGTGGACTAGAGTAAACATTATGGCTGCCTGTCCCATGTCTGTTTCACTCCTTGACTCCTGAAAAACAGCACTGTTGTTTGCTGCCTTGTCAGCTCAGGAGTGGGCCTGACTGATCAAGGGATAATCCCAAATGACTGGTTCAAGAGTGGGCATGTGACCCAATTCTGGACTATGAAAAGCTAGAAGTTGTTGAAAGTTTCTGATGGATGCACGCAGCCAAATCCAGATACCACCAGTGCTCTTGTAACAGCTACCTGAATTTTACTTGCAAATAGAAAGATCCAAGTAACCTCTTGAGAAAGGTTTTAAGGGAACAAACTGTCTCTTAAGCTGGATACATACAAGGAAGCAATCACCTCTTGTTATGGCAGCACCTTGCAATTCAACCATAGAAGGGATCAAAGCCATAGATAAAAACTAACACACAAAGGAGGGCATGGCTGAGAGACTTACAGAATAACAGAGCCTGAATTATGCTCAACCTACCTCCAGACCTCCATTCTAAATGAGTAATATTCCTTAATATTAAAGCCATCTTGAACCAAGTTTCTTTACTTGCAGCCAAAAGCCCTAATTACACTGGTATTGTTTTTATAATCAGAAATAAATGAATATATATATCTATATATCTATCTAGATATATAGATATATATATATATATCTTGTATTCATCTTTTGTTATCAGTGTATATTGAATATTAAAATTTTAAGTTTTTCTTTCTTAAAATGTGTATACTTTTTTTGCACCCTCTGCATAAACACACACACACACACACACACACACACACACACACACACACACACACAAAGGTGTGATCGAAAAATATAGTGAATGTTTAAATTAAAAAAAATTATTACGGTAAAAGACACATTGCCATTAATCCCCCTCAACATACTCCCCCCTTGCTTCGAACACACTTATCCCATGGTTCTTGCCACTCTCTGAGGCAGTTCTGGAAGTCCTCTTTCGTGAGTATCATTAGTTGCGCTGTCCTTGCTGCCTCCATGTCCTGAATTGATTCAAAACATTTACCTTTTATGGTCATTTTGACTTTGGGGAAGAGCCAAAAGTCTCATGGTGCCAGATCCTGTGAATAAGGTGGATGAGGACACACCATAATGTTTTTTGACAGAAACTGCCATACCAGAAACTATGTGTGACACGGAGCATTGTCATGATGGAGGATGAAATAAAGACACTCATGAAAGAGGACTTCCAGAACCACTTCAGAAAGTGGCAACGATGAGAATGATTAGATAAGTGTGTTCAAAGCGAGAGGGAGTATTTTGAGGGGGATTAATGGCAATGTATCTTTTACTGTAATAAATTTTATTTAAACATTTACTGTATTTTTCAATCACGTCTCATACTTAAAATATCAATAAATAAGGGAAAAAAATACAGGCCATGCTTAATGACAGCTTATCAGAGAAATACTAGACAACAATTCTCCTACAACCCTTTGCTGGACACTGGTACACATACTTCCTTCTCATATTATATGATATTTTTCATTAAAATTGAGTTTGTGCTTTTCAGAAATTGCTCAGATACTCCAATCACAAGAAGAGTATAATCAGGATTAGAAGCATAGAATAGAAAGGGGATTAAGGGAAGGGAGACTGCCAAGTTTCAGAGCCTTTCCCACTCCCCTCCACCAAGCTTTCTTTCATCAATTATCATCACAGTAATAAATTGAACAGTTTAAAAGTCATGACAATATTCTCACCCTGAACAAGAATACCTCTTTAAACAAGGGAAAATGTTTTACCACACTCCAGTAAAAGAGCTCTTTATTATTTTCAGTATCAGAATTGTCTTAATCGTTTATTACAGCCACCTCCTTTCTCCGTTATTATTGTTTGTGTTTGTGCAGATAATTAGAGCTGTTGGCTCACATTCAGCCTAGAAGTGTTCAAGAACTAAAGTAGGACTATGAGGGGAATTTGTTAACATTCCTTCCTGACTATAATACCATTCATGATGTGGGGCTCCGGCCTATCCTCTCAAGTCCTTCTTTCTCTCTTGACCTACCTACCCACCTATCCGATGCCTATACAACCATCTTGTTTATCTGCTCTTACACCCAGGCTGCTGAATGTGGTAAAACACACTCCCAAAACCAATAACGGTGGGTATCACGCACACTTACAGTCTTGCAATTTACTGCCCCTCTGTTGTCCTGCAGGAACAACTCCATCTGCTAACCCCATTCTTTTAAGCTCCTATACACGAACCTCCTGGACTCCACCCTCCTTCCACCTTCCACCTCCACTCCTGGCAAGAACTCCCTGCAGCAAATGTATCTACATTGCCAACCATCATGACATTTTTCTTTCTTCAGTCAAAGGAGGGAGCATGACTCCTCCTGCATAATTAATAATAAAGTGGTAACAAGAACACTCACAATGTACCATGTGCCTCATCCTACATAAAGTTGTATGCTCCATTTGTGCTCTAGATCCCATTCTCTCTTCCTTACCAAGTGATAACAGTTCCCCCAATCTACTACCCCTCTGACATTGTATATAGGTGTTATAATTCCATTGATTCTATTCCTTATGCTGTACTTTACATCCTGTGACTACAAATATATATAATTAATTATAGTTAATTAATTATATATTCAATATTATCCTACTTAAGCTTCAGGTGTACAGTGCAGTGGTCAGGCATCTATACAGTATATGAAGTGATTCCCCTGATAAATCAGGTGCCCATCTGGCACCCTACATAATCTTTACATTATTGACTATATTCCCCACATTGTATTTCATATCCCCCTGACCATACTGTGTCTACTAATTTGCACTTTCTAATCCCTTCACCTTCTTCCCCATCCCCATCCCCCTCCTTTGGCTTTTTGTCATGAGTCAGATAAAAGTTCTCCTCCTTGAAAAGGCTTTCTTTCTTTTACCACTACAGAGTAGCCCATTTTCCTTTCTTTATAGTACTTTTCACAATTTCTAAGGATCACTTATTATATTATATTATTATGATTATTTATTAGTATTCTCTCCCATGAACATTCAGACTATGAGCTCCATAAGTGAAGAAACCATGCCTGTCATCTTCACCACTGTACCCTTGGTGACTAGCACTGTATATAACCATTATAGGCACTCAAATACTCACTGATTTAATGAAAACAAGAACTGTGACTGGAATAAGTTTCCTGATGATCGAGATTTCCCAGGCTAGTTCACCCACACCCCAAGATTTGGTTCCCGTGGTTGTGAAGGAGCATGCTGAGGACTCACCTCTACCTGAGTGACATTGATGACCAGCACCACCACCATCAACACTAAAAACAGACAGCAGAAAAGTCGCAGTTTGAAGAGACTGATCCACATTATCTGGCTGTGTCTTGATCACCCATGGCTGACACCATGCTTCCATCACTCCTCAAAATTCCATGTCTTTGTTTTTCTGAGCTGCAGATGAGTTTTCAGTTTAATTTGCTTCTTTTCTGCTAGTATCCTTAAGAGTTCTTAGTATAAAGGAGAGGCTCAGGCTGACTTAAGAAGCACATTTTTCTTCAAAGGATGCCTTCAAAGAGGAAAGATGAGAAAACAGATAGCACTGTAGCAAAGTGGCAGGGAGAAAGCGAAGAGCCAGGGCACGGTAACGTCTATTCCGTATCCAGGCAATTTACTCAAACCCAATTCCAGGCTTTTGTGTAAATACAGTGACATTGGTCCTACTAACTATTTAGGTTTTAACTGTCAAGACAGCAAAGAATGTCTTCAAACTCTTAGAAAGTGCAAAATTAAAGCAATTGTTAAATTTCTACAGAGGTCTAAGTAAATAAAATCACTTCCCTTATAGTTCAAATTATAAACATTACCAGAGTAATTATATTTAAAGAGCATTAAGAGGAAACCTTGTGATTTTATGGGGAGTTCTGGGATACTGTGCAACCCATCCTGACATCCTTTGAAAACAGAGTGCTATTCTTCTGTATGGCAGAAGACAGGAAACACCCTTTGGGTCTCCAATCGCCCGCACATACGTGGTCCTGATGCTCCCTCAGCTGAGTAACAAGACACAGGATCAAAGACACCTGCCCTGAAGATCTAGGAGAGAAAAACTAAGCTTGAGGAGTGAATAACAGCACACCCAAATCTTTCATCACATCTGCTAGAGACAGGGTTTTCAGAGTCTATAGGTCCTAACCATTCTCCCACATAATGAATTAAAAATGTGCTCCCCAGTTGCCATTTTGATAGAGGTAAGCAAAGAAAAGTGCTAGTATTTTATTCCCAGCAAGGCTTATTATGGAGGGCATAGTGGAGAGGTAACGGTGGAAAGGCTGCATAGTCATGGTGCAAAGGATCTCAGAATACCTCAGCTGCACCGACACTCGCTGCAGCTTTGTGTTGGACCTGGCAAGCCCCCTATTCCCTCACTCATCTACTCCCTGTCTAATCTATTCCCATACCACAAGGACCACGACAACCCTTCCTCACCCCAGCTTCATAAAGGAGACAAGGTTAAGCTATTGGGTTGTTGGGAAAGTCATGACGCATTTTTGCATTGAAAAATACATCATGACTTTCCCAACAACCCAATATTTCAATATCCTCTCCGTCCTCAAAATTCCCACCGCACTTACTATTTTCACTTCTCAGCTGATCTTTGTATTTCTTGTCTCCCCAGCTAGACTGTACCAACTATAACTATATTTTTTTAAAAAGCTAAGACATAAAGAGAAATAAGGCATTAAATCAGACATGGGAAAACAATTCAATTTAAATGAAAGATTTCTAAGGGCCAGCCGAGTGGCTCGTTGGTTGGGAGTTGGCTTGGGAGCGCGAGCTCTGAGCAGCAGGACCATTGGTTCAGATCCCACATGAGCCAGTGACACTGCCCTCTACAGCTAAGATGGTGAACAACAGCTCGAACTGGAGGTGGGCTACCGTGAATCACTGGCAATAGCGTAGGCTGCAGCCCCTGCTGCAGTGAGCTACCATGAGTGGCTGGCAGCCCGTGTGAGCGGCCAGCAGCCGGTGTGAGCTGCCGTGAGCCACTGTGAGCAGCCATCCAATGGCTGGTGAGCGACTGCCTCACCCGGGAAGAGTGCAATGATATACCATCATGGGCCAGTGAAGCAACGTCCTCCACAACTAGACTGAGAACAAAAGGACAGCAGCTTGTCTGTTCCCCTTCCCCAATTCCCCAACGCTGTTCTCTCCCCCAATTCCCCAATAAAATCTTTTAAAAAAAAATAAAAAATAAAAAATAAATCAAGGGCCGGCCGAGTGGCGCGTTGGTTAAGAACTGGCTTGAGATGCCAGAGGGCCCCAGTTCGGATCCCACATATGAGGGCCAGTGACACTGCCCTCTACAGCTAAGATGCTGAACAACAGCTCGACCTGGAGCAGGGCTGCCGTGGGTCACCGGTGACAGCGTGGGCTGCAGTCCCCTGCTGCAGTGGGCTGCCATAAGCTACCGTGTGTAGCCGGCAGCCAGTGTGAGCGGCCAGCAGCCGCCGTGAGCGGCCATCCAGAAGCCAGCGACTGATCTGCCTCGCCTGGGAAGAGCGCAATGATGGTGCCAGATTGGGCCAGTGAAGCAACATCTTCCACAACTAGACTGAAGAACAAAACAACAGCAACTTGTCTGTTCCCCTTTCCCCGATTCCCCAATAAAATCTTTAATAAATAAATAAATGAAAGATTTCTAAGTGGAAGAAAATATATGTAACAGGTTTCCACTATTTTCCTACGAATATTAAACCTAGCCATTATAAGAAGAAAGCTATTTGCAAAGAAAAAGAAAATATCCTTTAGTATTTCCAATTGTGTTAGAATTGAAGAAGAAAATAGTGCTTGTTGGGAATGACCCTAGAAAAAAAGTTTCCTAGATCAACCCAAAAATAAAAATATATAATTGAATGTAATTTACCTTTTTTGGAAATTTCCAGTTCCCAAGAAGAGATACTTATTAGAACTAAGAAATTAGAGTTTACATCTAAATTTCCTTCCAGTGTAAAGTCTTGAACTCAAGCAATCATGACAGCAGCCTTTATTCTATTCTTGTCACATTTGAAGCACATTGATGTTTTTTCATTTTTATATCATTCTTCTTGCTGCAACAGAGATAAGCACATGATATAGGTTAAAGACACTGAAAATGAAGTAAAGAAAAACACATGTGAAATCAAGAGCACAATTTTATAGCAAAGAGATGTACACAGATTTCAGTACAACATAGTGGGAGGGGCGGGGATAGGAACATTTCCTTTCCTACCAATATAAAATGCTAACTGGCAATTCATATACATAAATTAAATGTGGCAATTCACTCTCAGATCTGAGCTGAAGGTCAAAACTTTACAAATAGCAGTATAACTGGAAAAAATATAAACCAAAGGTAAAAGCTCAACATGTTATTTTTCTTAAAGACTAAAATAATCCTGTAGTTCAACGATTCATCATACCACTACAGAAAACAAGCGGCATCTAGGCAGATCTAAAAATTATGATTACTCCATGAGGAACCTAAACTTAAGCAGCCTTGTTTTCAAATCTTTCTGAAGTGTCAGTCCACCCCTTACTCATGCTTCATATTTATGTTCAAAGGACAAGCAAAAAGTAAAATGCACGGTCTGTTTAGCCAAATTTTGAATAAGACTATTTACCAGCCAATGTAATTTCTTTAAGGCCTGTGGCAACAATCCTAAATGACCATTAGGTACCTGACTTCCTTTCTGTTATCTCACAGGAGAATTACAAAATGATGCTCACATCACTTGGAATTACAATTGTCAATAACACAAATTAAATACTTGAGTTGAGCACTAAACAGAAAATTAGGCAGCAACCCCCATCCTCTGGGGAGCTAATGCTCTTAAACAACCATTTCACAAAGAATATTTTAGAGAACAACCACATATCTGGTTTCTGGGGCAGTCCCCATCCTAAATATGCTGACCTGCTATACACATAAATGTAATTGTACTTGTCAGAGCAAATGTCTGGAATTTTAAATCAGAATACATGGAACCCTAAGTAAAAGACAAAAAAGCAAAGATTTACATGGAATACACCCAAACTTAAATATTTATATCTAAATATTTAATATAAAATATTTAGATATAAATATTTATATCCAAAGAGTAGCTGTATTTTTCATATGATGCTGAGTAAGACCTTGAAACTTAACAGGACAGGATCTAAAGAAAGAAAGAGACTCATCCAAGACCATGACAATGATGGGTCAAACCAACAAGGTCAATCCTTGGACAAAAATGAAGCAGAGACAGAAGTCTGCAGGATTTATTTCCCAAGATCCCATTTTTCCTTCATGTACCACCACCTCACAGGCCCAAAGTGCTGACTCACCTGGGCTGTCCCTTGCTCTTATTCAAAAGCAGGGGCCTGTGCTTTCATGGATGGGGGGTGGGGGGAGTAAACAAATCAGTTAAATAAGTCACAGAGAGTAGTAAGTGCTATAAAAAAAAATAGGGCATGTTGATAGATGATGGTCTTCAAACTTGCATGCATATTTATACCATCTTGGAAGGTTTTAAAAATACCAATGCCTGTTTGGTGGAATCCATGCATGCACAACACCTTGGTGACACTCTGGGTCCCCACGTCCCCACACAGCTGGTGCTACATCGCCAGGTAAACTTTTAATTGCTGGGCTGCGGGCCCCACCCCACAGGTTGTGGCATCCTTTCTTCAGCAAGCTGACTGCTAGCGGCAGTCCTGGAAACATTTGCTGGAGGGCGGTAACCCAAGACCTACACCCCAGCATCTCCTGGGCAGCTCTAGTGAACCTGCGGGCCTGAGACAGGCAGTGGCTGGCTGTGGTATTCTTGGAGCATTTTTGCAGGGTGGTCCCGGACCCAGCACTGGTGCGGGAGCCTGGACTGCACTGACTTTGTAGAAACCACCTACCACACCTCTTAGCTCCCTGGAACCCAGTCCCACCCACCTAGAGCTGCACTGCTAGGGGCACTCTGGGTGCCTGGGTAGCCAGCCCCTTCCCACAAGCCACTGACTTTGGTGGTGGACAGTAACCCAAAATCTGAGCTGCAGCCACTCTTGGGCAGCTCTCAGGGATTTGTGAGCCTGAGGCAAGGGGTGGCAGGCTGTGATGTTCTAAGGACTTTTCTCAAAGTAGTCACAGGCCAGGCACTGGCATAAGAATTGAATCTGCTTTAACTTTGTAAAAACCACTGGTCACATCTCATGACTCCCATGGCCTCCACCCCACCCAGCTAGTGTTGCATCACCGAGAGCACTCTCAACACCAGGTCAACCAACCTGGCCTGAGCACCAAAGGAGGCTCTTACAACTGCTGGGCCTTATGGGCAGCTAGCTGGTAGGTAGCAATAGGCCTAGGGGGCCCTGGGTGTTTTGCTAGGCCGCCTCAAGCCCACTACTGGTGGCAGCCAGTCTTGGTTCACAGCAAGACCACACCCACATGCCTCCAGGTCCGGCACAGGCAGCGGCCAACCACATATAGCTTTGTGGCTCCTACCAGGTAGCCCCGGGCTGGATACAGGCAAGGCTGAAATTGGCCTGCACAGGAGCCCCTCCCAAGAGACACCAGAAAAAACACCGAGAGGCCAGCTTCAGACCATACCAGAGCACTACCTGGTTAGCCCCACAAGCGGCACTCCCAAAAGTGGGGGTCTCAACCGGCACAAGAGCCCGTGGAGGTGAATCCTCTTCTGAGGGGTCAGCCCCCCCAAAGCAGCTCATACACTGTGGGCATAGCCAATCTTCATAGCCAGTCAGCCCAGGAGTCAATCCCACCCATTGACATGCCTAAAGCAATCAAGGCTCAACTACAACAGAATACACACAACACACTCAAGGGACAATCCTGGAACACACGCACAGGAGATCAGGGATACTGCACCATTGGACCACACAGTAAACCTATTACAAAAGGCTACCCAGCAAAGACTGAGAGACAAAGGAGATCTACCTAATACATAGAAGCAAACACACAGAGGCAGCCAGAATGAGGAAACAAAAAAACATGTCCCAAATAAAATAACAGGAGAAACCTCCAGAAATAGAACTAAATGAAACACAGGCAACCAACCTACCAGAGACAGAGTTTAAAACACTGATTATAAGAATGCTTAAGGAACTTAGTGAGAATTTCAACAGAGATAGCAAGCATAAAGAAAGACAAAGAAACCATAAAAAAGAACCAGTCTGAAATAAAGAACACAGTAACTGAAATGAAAAATACACTAGAAAGAATTAATAGCAGATTGAATGAAGCAGAGGATCAAATCAGTGATTTAGAAGGGTAGGTAGCATAAAACACCAAATTGGAACAACAAAAAGAAAACAGAATTTTTAAAAATGAAGACAGTTTAAGGGACCTGTGGAACAACATCAAGCGTAACAACATTCTCATCATAGGAATACCAGAAGGAGAAGAGAGGGAGCAAGGGATTGAGAATCTATTTGAAGAAATAATGACTGAAAACATCCCTAACCTGGCAAAGAAAATAGACACACAAGCCCAGGGAGTGCAAAGAGTCCCAAACAAGATGAACCCAAAGAGGCCCACACCAAGACACATCATAATTAAAATGGCAAAGATTAAAGACAAAGAGAAAATCCTAAAAGCAGCAAAGGACAGATAACTATAATAGTTACTTACAAGGGAGCTCCCATAACACTATCAGCTGATTTCTCAACAGAAACTTTGCAGGCCAGAAGGGAGTGGCAGGAAATATTCAAAGTGATGAAAAACAAGGGCCTCCAACCAAAACTACTCTACCCAGCAAGACGATCATTTAAAATTGAAAGAGAGATACAGAGCTTCCCAGACAAGATAAAGCTAAAGGAATTCATTACCACCAAGCCAGTATTATAAGAAATGTCAAAAGGACTTTACACAGAAGAAAGGAGAAAACAAACAAACAAATGAAGATCATAAATATGAATAATAAAATGGCAACAACCATGTACCTATCAATAATCACTTTAAATGTAAATGGTTAAATGCTCCAATCAAAAGACATAAGGTAGCTGAGTGGATAAAAAAAAAAAAAGATCCACACACATATGCTGTCTACAAGAGACCTACATCAGATCAAAAGACACGCACAGGGCCAGCCGAATGGCTCAGCTGGTTAAGAGCGCGAGCTCTGAGTAACAGGGTCGCCGGTTCCATTTCCACATGGGCCAGTGAGCTGTGCCCGAGCTGAGCTACCGCTGAGCTGTCAAAGGATGGCAGGATGGCTCAGCTGGTGACAGCACGTGCTCCTAACAACCAGGTTACGGGTTTGACTCCCGCATGGGATGGTGGGCTACACCCACCTGCAACTAAGACTGAACACGGCGCCTTGAGCTGAGCTGCCCTGAGCTGCCCTGAGCTGCTAGATGGCGACTGGTCTTGGAGCTGAGCTAGCTGCGCCCTCCACAACTAAGACTGAAGGACAACAACTTGGCTGTTCTCCTTCCCTAATTCCCCAACACTGTTTCCTTTCCCCAATTCCCCAACAAAATATTAAAAAAAGAAAAAAATGGCACACACAGACTGAAAGCAAAGGGATGGAAAAAGATATTTCACACAAATGAAACTTTAATGACAAAATAAACTTTAAAATGAAGACTATAAAAAGAGACAAAAAAAGGACTTTACATAATAACAAAGGGATCAATCCAACAAGAGGACATCACCCGTAAACATCCAACATAGCAGCACTTAAATACATAAAACAAATATTGACAGACATAAAGGCAGAGATCAACAGTAACACAATCATAGTAGGGGACTCTAACACCCCACTGACACCAATGGACAGATCCTCCAGACAGAAAATCAACACAGAAACTGTGGCTTTAAAAAACATACTAGACCAGATGGATTTAATTGATATTTTTAGAGCATTTCACCCCAAAGCAGCAGAATATACATTCTTTTCAAGTGCACATGGAACATTTTTCAAGATAGACCACACGTTAGGCCACAAACAAGTCTCAATAAATTTAAGAAAACTGAAATCATATTAAGTGTCTTCTCTGACCACAGTGATATGAAACTAGAAATAAGTTACAAAAAAAAAACCCCTGAAAAACACACAAACACATGGAAACTAAATACCATGCTACTACTAAATAATGAATGGGTCAACAATGAGATCAAGGAAGAAATCAAAAGATACCTTGACACAAATGAAAATGAAAACACAACAACCCCAAATCTATGGGACACAGTGAAAGTAATTCTAAGATGAAAATTCATAGCAACGCAGGCCTATCTAAAGAAACAAGAAAATCTCAAATCAACAGTCTATCTTTATATCTAAGGGAACTGGAAAAAGAAAAGCAGCAAAATAAGCTCAAAAAAGGAAAAAATAAAGATCAGAGTGGAAATAAATGAAATAGAGACTAAAAAAACAATACAAAAGATCAATGAAACCAAGAGCTGGTTTTTTGAAAAGATAAACAAAATTGACAAACCTTTAACCGGACTCAACAAAACAAAAGGAGAGGACCCCAATAAATAAAATCAGAAATGAAAGAGAAGTGACAACAGACACCACAGAAATACATAAAAATTTAAGAAAATACTACGAGCAACTATATGCCAACAAATTGGACAATCTGGAAAAAAATGGATAAATTCCTAGAAGAATACAATCTTCCAAGGCTGAATCAAGAAGAAACAGAAAACTTAACACCAAAAAACCAAACAATCCAATTTAAAAACAGGCAGAGGACCTGAATAGATCTTTCTTCTAAGGGGACATAGAGATGGCCAATAGACATAAGAAAAAATGCTCACAGCACGGAAATGCAAATAAAAACCACAATGAGATACCACCACACTTCTGTCAGAATGGCTATCATCAATAAATCAACAAACAACAAGTGGGCCAGCCGAGTGGCGCGTAGGTTAGAAGTTGGCTTGGGACACCAGCTCTGAGCAGCGGGGCCGCCGGTTCAGATCCCACATTGAGGGCCAGTGACATTGTGCCCTCTACAGCTAAGATGGTGAACAATAGCTCAACCTGGAACTGGGTTGCCGTGAGTTGCCAGCAATGGTGTATGCTACAGTGGGGCTGGCCTACAGCGGGTGTGAGCTTTCGTGAGCTGCCATGAGCCGCTGTGAGCGGCCGTCCAATGGCCGGCGAGCGACTGCCTCAGCCGGGAAGAGTGCAATGATAATACCAACATGGGCCAGTGAAGCGATGTCCTCCACAACTAGACTGAAGAACCAAAGGACAACAACTTGTCTGTTCCCCTTCCCCAATTACCCAACGCTGTTTCCCTCCCCCAGTTCCCCAATAAAATCTTTAAAAATAAATAAATAAATAAATAAACAAGTGTGGAGAAAAGGAAACCCTCATGCACTGCTGGTGGGATTGCAAATTGCTGCAGCCACTATGGAAAACAGTATGGAGATTCCTCAGAAAATTAAAACTAGAACTAGACCCAGCAATTTCACTCCTGGGTATTTATCGAAAGAAATCCAAAACACTAATTTGAAAAAATATATGCACCCCTATGTTTACTGCAGTACTACTTACAATAGCCAAGATATGCAAACAACCAAAATGCCCATCATTAGATGATTGAATAAAGAAATTGTGGGGTGACCTGTTAGCTCAGTTGGTTAGAGCACGGGGCAGATAACACCAAGGTTGCCGGTTCGATCCCCGCATGGGCCACTGTGAGCTGCTCCCTCCCTAAAAGAGTCAACTATGCCATTGTAGTATGAAAGCAATGTGTAACATTTAATTGACCATGGCTGATCCCCAATAAAATATATTTGAAAAAAGAAGAAATTTTGGTACATTTATACAATGGAGTATTATTCTGTCATAAAAAAGAATGAAATTTTTGCAACAACATGGATGGACCCAGAGGATATCATACTTAGTGAAATGTCAGACTCGGAAAGACAAATACCATATGATCTCACTTATATGTGGAATCTAAAGAGCAAACAAAACAGAAATAGACTCACACATACAGAGAACAAACTGATGGTTGCTAGATGGGAGGGTGGTTGGGGGATGGGTGAGAAAAGTGAAGGGATTAGGAAGTACAAATTGGTAATCACAAAACAGTCACACGATGTCAAATACAGTATGGGGAATATAATCAATAATGTTGTAAAGACCATAGGGTGTCAGATGAGCACTTGTCTTATTAGGGAGACCACTTCACAGATGCTATAGATGCCTGATCACTGCGCTGTACACCTGAAAGTAACATAAAATAATATCGAATGTCAACTACAACTTTATATATATATATATATATATATATATATATATATATATATATATATAGTGTCACAGGATGTAAAGTACAGCATAGGGAATATAAATGGTATAGTAATAGCTGTGCAAGGTATCAGATGAGTAGTAGACTTGGTGGGGTTACCACTTTGTGAGGGGTGTAAATCTCTAATCATTATGTTGTTTTGTGCACCTGACACTAAGAAAAAAAAAGTACCAATGCCTGGATTACACACTACCAATTCAATAAGACAGAATCTGTGGCAGTAGGGCCCCAAAAACAGCTTTTTAAAAAGGTCTCCAGATGATTATAATGTACAGACATGTGGGAGAACCGTTAGTACAGGGTGGCCAAAGAATGTTATTTGTATCAGTTGGTCAGGGATGGCCCTTGTGAAATGATGCTCGAATTGTAATTTACATTGTCCCCTCAGGACAACACAATTCCAGGGCAAAGAGGACAGCCAACCCCACTTTAGTGATCTATCCTTTTGTTTCCTTTCTCAGTGATAACAGCACTTTATCGGGCCCAGAGAACCTGTGAGGATAATAGCTATGGAGAGAAGATACTTAACAGTCAAAGGAAAGCAGAACCAAAATACTGTGGAGGAATAGTGTGTTAGCACCTCCGCTGTGGAACTAGACAATTAATCAGGGTCTGGGAGTCCCGCCAACTTCAAGCACACCCTGATGTTCCAAAGGATAATTAACCACAGTGAGGAGAGGGGATAGAGCCATCAGAGCAGTGTGATTCTTTATCTTTAGGAAATATGACAATCCTCCTTTGGAGTAAATAATAAAAGCAAGGAAAAATTTACAGACAGGCAGTTACACATAATTTAAAAAAATAAATCCTGCCTGAGAATCCCTCTTACCACCACCCTAGTGGCCTTTGATCAAACGAAGATGGGCAATAGGCCAGGGTCTCCACATCACACCCGGTAAAGTCACACTCGTTTCTCCCCATACGACCTGAATCTGGTATCAATAAGGCCGGAAGAGTCCAACGTGTGAGGGCGCTGCAGCCAAGAGGTAGCTGGTGCCCATAACAGCGATGAGATGGGAGATGATGCTAACGGGGAGGCGCCGCGAAGTGCCCCACAAAGGGTTAGGGAAGGTGTCAGGGGGAGGGGTCTTTAGCGGCTGTGCGAGATCTGGCTCTGCCATGCTGCAGCTGCACCAGTAGGCGTTGCAGCAAGCCCAGAAAAGCTGAGGATGGAGATGCACGCGCCCAGCCCCGCCCCCTCCCGGCAGGGACCTGCCGCGGCTGGGGCGACTCGGATCCGAGGCTGCGGCAGCCGGAGGCTCCAGCTCTG
>NW_017731475.1:1088261-1091498 GCF_001890085.2 Hipposideros armiger
CTGGTGAGCTCTCTTCCTGCCTTGTAGATAAACACCTTCTCACTGTGTTCTCATATGACAGGAGAGAATGAGAACTGTCTGGTGTCTCTTCCTCCTTTTAAAAGGACACCAATCCCAATTGGATTAGGGCCCCACCCTTATGAACGCATTAAACTTTCATTGCCTCTTGCTGGGAGAGGCAGTCTTTTGTGCAGTCTTGCATGCACGCAGCCTTGGCCTGGAGCACTTCCTTATCAAGAGATAAGAGAGTCCTCACAACTGGTCCTGGGCTTATTGTTTTATGTGGGAAAATCCTTCCCCATTTCAGACCCAATGGGTATTCCTTCCTTCCACTTAAAGAGACACCAGAGACCTCTCTCACCACTTCTACCATGTGAGTACACAGTAAGAAGATGGCCATTGGTGAATCAGGAAGCTAACTCTCACCAGACACTGAATCTGCTGGTGTCTTGATCTTGGATTTCCCAGCCTCGGGAACTGTGAGAAATAAATTTCTGTTGTTTATAAGCCACCCAGTCTATGGTATTCTGTTATAGCAGTCCAAATGGACTAAGACACACTATACAGTCAGAACAGTTTTCCACAGTTACTTAGGTCATCTCCCTTTTCCTACCCCCTTAAGTGAGTCTATGCCATACATGTGTAATACAGTTAGATTCATTTATCATAGTCTACACTCCATCCTTAGGTCCCCTGACATCCTAGTTGAGATTCTGAAGGTTAAATTTGCGTAGAGTAAAGCTTCAGTCTTTTTGTGTACTGTTGTATGGGTTTTGACAAATACATAGGATCATGTATCTGCAACCACAGTACCATACAGAACAGTTTCACTTCCCTAAAAGTTCCCACATGCAGCCCATCCCTCAACTCCTGACAACCACTAATCTGTTTTCTCTATATATAATGTTGCCTTTTCCAGAATGTCATATAANCCGTGCCCTCCGCGGCTGCACCTCCTCCGCACCAGGACTGGGACGGCGACTCCGGAGCCGGCGCGCGCGAAAGAAGAGGCTTGGAAGCCGAGAGGAGCGCGCGAAGTGTCGGGCAGTCGGGTAGTTCGGCCGGCAGAAGCCCGGTCCCGCGCCTACACCCAACCCGCAGGTCCGCACTCACCTCCAGGTCCCACCGGCCGCTTTGCGTTCTTCAGCGGCTGGAAACTCGGACACCCGTCAGCCGCCCGTCAGTCGCCGCCGCTCAAGGCCGCCTACCCGCTGCTTCCTGGCCCCGCTACTTTTACTTACCCCCATTCTCGGCTACGATTGGTCGAGCTCCGGGGGAGGCGGGGGGAAGACGCTGACTGACATGTCAGCGCAGGCCCAAGCTCAGAGCACAGACTGGAGGATCAGCGGTTGGTGCTCCTCTGGCTCGGCTCCGGTTAGACCCCAAATACCAGGTGTCCCGCGGCTGTCGCCCTGTGGCCTGAGCTCTAGGCCTTCTTGGGGCCCAGTTTCTTGTAGCCTTCGGACGTCAGGGTTTCCCCAGGGAGCATCCGTTTTAAGGCTTTTTTCTTGTCAGCGACGTGACCAAACTGGAGATGCTCCTACTTGGGCAGTATTTCAGTGGAGAAATTTATTGTTCCCTGTACTAGAGAAACATGATTTGCCAGGCACAAGCATGGAGACGACTGGTCCTCGAATCCTTCCTTGCTTGCAAGTTAGTCGATTTATTCCTCTCTATGAGCCCTTGAAATGGCCCTGTTCCTTTTATCCTCCATGTACAAGACATGGGTCCACTGGCAAAAACGCCTGAACATATTTTTTCCCCCCAATTATGGGTTATCCTATTGTGGACACTGTTCTAACTAGTAGAACGTCCACAGCAGCTGTGTGAAATTCAGGAACTAAGAGGAGTCCTCAGGAGGCAGACAAGCCCTTGCTCAGGAAGCTGAAAGGGACAACTCAGCACTCTGAGCACAGTGGGATGAACAAATTTATCCAAGCAAAATGCAGGTTCTAAAAGTAGACCTGACCCCTCATCACTATTATCTCAAGGTTGAAAAATAATAATTAATACAAATTATAACTAACATTAATTATTTTTACATTTATTGAACACAAGGGACTCTACATGCTACTTAAATCTTTTTATAGCAGGACTACATGCATGGGTGACCAGACTCGTGAATGAAATAAAAGGACGTTCTACATAGGGCAGTCTCTTCTGAAGAAACCATTTCATTCTCCCTGTTCCTCGAGGAAATTCAGCCTTCCAGGGCCTCTTGTAATCATAAAAAGTGGTTTCCATTTCCTCTGTACCTAATGATGAAGAGCCCCATATTCTGATTAAGTCCTATCTCCCAGTAGATGGACTCCCAGCCACCTACCTTTCACAGTTCGGCTGTCTGGCAAGTGACAAATACTTAAACAGGACATGCTGACTTCTAGGTCATGGTTTTGGACTGCGTTAGTTAGTGATCCTTATTAATCCCCATTCACACAGGCAGTCAGAATACTGAGGAATTTGGGTGCTCTTACATATATTTTGCAATCATTATAGCCACAAACAAGAGTGGCTGGGACCAGAGAGACCTGTCCATCCTACTAGATTCTTAACAGATCTCTGACTACAAAGTCATCACACTCCCAATACAGAATTACTATAGTACAAAGAATATGTACTTTTGGACCCTAGCCTGCCTGAATATGATCCATACCTTTGCCTCTTACTAGCAGTGCCATCTTAGGCAAATTATTTCTCTGAGTTCATTTCCTCAACTGTAAATTAGGGGCAACACTGCCTGCACTTAGGAATAAATGAGATGACAAATGAAAAGTGCCTAGCATGGTGTCCCAGATCTCTTCCTCTTGAATTTCCTATCTCAGGTTATGACACAGCATAACAAATTTCTAAACATTGCATATATGATCATCTAACTTTGAGAGCTGGGGGAAAAAATGAGAACATAATGTTTGTATGTTATGATACAAAACTAAAGGAACTGGTCATTTCTGACCTGTCTGAAAAAAAAATGATTTAGATGATAATGTTACTAAACTTTTTTCTCTAAACAAAACAAAACATGGGTCTTAAGGTTAGATCAGCAAAAGCAAATTAAACCTGTTCCTGATGCAGCTAACTTGGGGGATATTCACCAGCAAATCTAACTCCATCTCTGGCGCCAGAAGCTTGGGGCACAAGCATCCCTGAGCCCATGTCGGTTCCCAATTTAGTTCCTTTGTTTCCTCCATTAAAACAAGTGACTAAAATTTGCGCCCCAAGAACAATCAAACCATTGTT
>NW_017731475.1:1096093-1096845 GCF_001890085.2 Hipposideros armiger
ACAGCGTCACTGGCCCTAATGTGGGATCCGAACGGGAGCCCTGCTGCTCAGAACTTGCACTCCCAAGCCAACTCTTAACCAACGTGCCACTCAAACGGCCCTGGTATATTCTTAAAAAGTTAGACATACGCCTACTCTATGACCCAGCCATTCTACTCCAGAGTATTTATCTAAGAGAAATTAAGGACATATCTGTATAAAGACTTACACACAAATGTTCATAGCAGTTAATTTCTAATAGCCGAAAACTGGAAACAACACAAATATCCAACAACAGATGAATGGATAAACAAATTGTAGGGTAATATCATCAAGATAGCAACATAGGTCATTCCCAACCTCAGTCCGCCTCAAAAAAATACTATCCATAGATAAGACACTATTGTGAAAATCCCAGGCTGAAGCACCCTCCTGGACCACAGAGATCAAGAACCACATTAGAAAGGTAAGAGGAGCAGCTACACTCTGATGATATCATCCCACCCCAAGGCCCACATAGTGCTCCACTGGGAGGGTCCCCCTTGCCTACATTTCTCCAATGGGAAAAGAGAGCTCAAGGTGCACATCCAGCTCCCTTAGGATTGTAAGATGTGTTCTGGGAGGCCAACTCAGGTCTTGCTTCATGGGGATCACTAGTAGAGTCTTCAGAGCTTGGTCACTGGGAATCAGAGATGGAGGAGAGGGGCAGAACTTAAAACAAGTATCTCTCAGCATGGCTGGATAGCTCAGTTGATAAGAGTGCGAGCTCTGAA
>NW_017731475.1:1099237-1107048 GCF_001890085.2 Hipposideros armiger
AGAGTGAGTGGCAGCCAGAGTGAGCAGCCGTCCAATGGACGGTGATGGATCTGCCTCAGCAGGGAAGAGCACAATGATCACAATACCAACGTGACCCAGTGAAGCGACGTCCTCCACAAGTAGACTGAAAAGCCAAAGGACAGCAACTTGTTTGTTCCCCTTCCCCGATTTCCCAACGCTGTTCTCCTCCCCCAATTCCCCAATAAAATCTTTAAAAAAAAAAGATTAAAAAATAGTATAGCTATATAGGACACTTACCATAAATAGCTTTCAGGACTGAAGTTGCTCTGAGTGAGTCAGTAAGTGCTAGTGAGTGAATGTGAAGGCCTAGGACTTGCTGTGCACTACTGCAGATTTTATAAACACTGTACACTTAGCCTGCACTATATTTATAAAACTACATAAGATTAAATCAAACACAACAGAAAATAATGCAATCAAGAGACATGGTCAATACAAGATGAATGAGGCTGATGCCAGTGTAACATGGCATACTGTTTTACAGCAAACTTTTCTTATAAAGAATATACTCTAAAATTACAAAAATACATAAACCAGTAACATAATCATCTATCAAGTAACTTGTACTGTACATAATTGTATGTGCTATGCTTTTATATGACTGGTAACACAGGTTTACATAAGCATCAACACAAACATGTGAGTAATACCTTTATAACAATTATGTCACTAGGCAATAGGAATTTTTCAGCTCCGTTATAATTTTATGGGACCCCTGCTGTATATGCGGTCCATCATTGACCAAAATGTCATTATGCAGCACATGACTGTATGTGATAGAATTTATCAAATTGTCCACTTTAAATAAGTGTAGTTCATAGTAGGTCAATTATATCTCAGTGAAGTTTTTTTAAGTTTAAGGTATGTATATATATATATATACACATAATTTTTGGGATTCACTATGCTAACCAATTTTTTTATTAACCAACTATATTAGTCTGCTCAGGCTGCCATAACTAAATACCACTGATTGAGTAGCTTAAAAAACAGAAATTTATTTTCTCATATTTATGGAAGCTGGAAATGAAAGATCAAAGTGCCCTTATGGTTGGTTTCTGGTGAGAACAACTCTTCCTGGCTTGCAGTTGGCTGCCTTCTTACTGTGTCCTCAAATGGCCTGTCCTCTGAGTGTGCATGGAGAAAAAAATGTCTTACATCGCATCCTCTTATAGGAACACCAGACATTGGTTTAGGGCCCCACCCTTATGACCTCATTTAACCTTAATTACCTCCTTAAAGTCCTTATCTCCCAATACAGTCACATAGGGGGTTAGAGCTTCAACATATAAATTTGGCAGGGAATACAATTCAGTCTATAACACCAACCAACTACAGGTCCTAATTGTGTCAAATCCTAGGGTTTCTACTCTACTTACTCACCCCTAACACTTTCATTACCCACTGTTTCAACAGTTATCTGACAGTGTCACCTGTGCTCTTTGTGGGATAGTATCTGTTCTCTACCCAGAGAATTCCACTGAGTATCTTGAAAGTAAATAAATCCATACCAAATAAAACTACGTTAGCATTCCTTCCACTTCATATCCATTTTCATAAAGCTCGGGCTGTTTTATTGTAAATTCACTTATATAACAACAATACTCAGGACCTTATCTGGTAGACTTCCATCTGCAATTTGTTCTGAATTTTAATCACCCTTTAATTACAAGCACAATGAACAACAACCATTACTACTAATCATTATAATAAACAGATAATCATTCAAAGAAAGATACAAACTTTTTATTTAGAATTAGAGACTCAAATACAAATTAAATAAGTAGAATATAAAATATGAAGCCTTCATAAAACAGACCATAACCTGTAGATTGAAATCATCTACTATTTCTACAACAAAATTAAAGAAAAAATCTAAAAATAGCTCAAAATCAGGTTATTTTAAACTCTTATTCTCAACATTAAAATTATTGGGTTGTCAGAAAAGTCATGATGTATTTTTTGGTTTTCGTTGCAAAAATGTGTCATGACTTTTCTGACAACCCAATATTACAAAACACTCAAAGAAATTTAATTAGAAAATGAACAAAATGAGCAAAAGCAGAGTGATTCCTGCTAGCTAGTCATTAAAATCAATTAAGGAATTAAAATTTAGTATGATTTCTAGTCATTCACAAATAAAAAGCACCTCATTCTAAAAAGACAACTGTTTGTTTCTCACTAGACTGTGAGGACTACTTTGTTTACTTGACTTTTAATTTTAATATGGCACAGCAGATTTGATCAATAAAAGCAGTATCACTAATAACGTTTAGAATGTTCCTTACAGACCCTTTCTGCTTTACTTCATGAATGAGGGGTGGGAGGGTCATATATTTAAGTTAAAACATTACAATATAATAAATATCCCTTAATAAGGTACATGGCAAAATAAAAATATACATTAGGCAATGATGTCTCTTTTTAATTTCATTTATGAATAGAAAACTGATCAGACTCATTTTTTATTTCCCCTTTTTTACTATGTCTTAATTCTCCAGAAAAAAAAGATTTTAAATTATTGTTATAAACCCAATTCTAAGAATTGCACCAAAAAAAGTACCAAGGGAGATAGTATAATTTCTTAAGCCAATATTGTTTCTAAAAATACTTATTAAAAAGTGGAACTAGACTTGTCTTAAGTAGATATAAGAAAGATGCACTATTATGGTATTTGTATATTTAAAATAATCCAAAACTAAAGAAAAATGCACACTCAAGAATGGTACCCATATTATTCAATAATAAAGTTATTTGCATATATACAAATACTTGTGTGGTTAAACATTTTCTTAAAACATGTATATTCTGAGGCCATTTATAATTAAACCAATAAAACCAAACTATATTATATATGTATCAACAGTCACGATTGGAGCTTTCTGCACAGCAGGAGAGTTAAAACTTTAACATGTATTGTTCTGTAAAGCTAAAGATGAAATATAATCAAACTCAGCATTTCACTAGAAAATTTTATATTGTAACTTGTTATACTTGTCATCAAATAAATGGACTCCAAGATGCAGTTATCCTTTTAAATGTTTAGTTTCTACTATTGTTCTTTAAAAACCATTTTTCATTAAATCACATTTCTTAGAGAAAATTCACTCAGGGTTCTGAACAAATAGTTGTTTTTTACAACCAATTTTGCTTTGAGTGGTAGAGTTGTAGCTCTCTTTGAAGTTTCTCTTCTCTTTCAAAGGCAATGAAAAATACGCGAGACTTTCTTACTGACACACTAAATGTAAAGATTAATAGAGTATATAATTTTGGAATACAATAACTTAAGTTTTCACAATTTATTTACTACTATCTAAAACATCAGACAAGATATTTAACTTCTCTGTGCCTTAGCTTCATCTTCAAAACAAAAATATTAGAATCTCTAAGGTTCCTTCTAATTCTCATATGGTATGATTCTGTGCTTCTGCAGGAATTCTAATTAATACACTGAATTATCCATAAATCAAGAGAACTAATGTGAACTAAAATAGCACAGCTGAACCAAATCTCTCCTGTTAGACGAAACACAAAGACTGTGTTAAAGCTCAACTTCCCAAACCTTACTAGACCCATCCCGTCTTTAGCCACACCAATGAATAGTCCATAGAGTTAAAACCAAGTATCTCAGTTACATAAATTATTTTAAATTACATTGTAAACCTATTAAAATATATTAAGTCTATGACAGTTTTCCTGCATTCTAATTTACATTATTTTCATTCTATCTACATTCAAGATAATCTATATAGTTAAGGTAAGGGGCTCCTTAATATTCTTGCACTTCAAAATACTAGTAAAGTTAAATAGAATGAAGAGCAGAATAGTCATCATCATATTCTGCCAATTTTAAAATAACAGNGTTGGCTGCCTTCTTACTGTGTCTTCAAATGGCCTGTCCTCTGAGTGTGCATGGAGAAAAAAATGTCTTACATCGCATCCTCTTATAGGAACACCAGACATTGGTTTAGGGCCCCACCCTTATGACCTCATTTAACCTTAATTACCTCCTTAAAGTCCTTATCTCCCAATACAGTCACATAGGGGGTTAGAGCTTCAACATATAAATTTGGCAGGGAATACAATTCAGTCTATAACACCAACCAACTACAGGTCCTAATTGTGTCAAATCCTAGGGTTTCTACTCTACTTACTCACCCCTAACACTTTCATTACCCACTGTTTCAACAGTTATCTGACAGTGTCACCTGTGCTCTTTGTGGGATAGTATCTGTTCTCTACCCAGAGAATTCCACTGAGTATCTTGAAAGTAAATAAATCCATACCAAATAAAACTACGTTAGCATTCCTTCCACTTCATATCCATTTTCATAAAGCTCGGGCTGTTTTATTGTAAATTCACTTATATAACAACAATACTCAGGACCTTATCTGGTAGACTTCCATCTGCAATTTGTTCTGAATTTTAATCACCCTTTAATTACAAGCACAATGAACAACAACCATTACTACTAATCATTATAATAAACAGATAATCATTCAAAGAAAGATACAAACTTTTTATTTAGAATTAGAGACTCAAATACAAATTAAATAAGTAGAATATAAAATATGAAGCCTTCATAAAACAGACCATAACCTGTAGATTGAAATCATCTACTATTTCTACAACAAAATTAAAGAAAAAATCTAAAAATAGCTCAAAATCAGGTTATTTTAAACTCTTATTCTCAACATTAAAATTATTGGGTTGTCAGAAAAGTCATGATGTATTTTTTGTTTTTCGTTGCAAAAATGTGTCATGACTTTTCTGACAACCCAATATTACAAAACACTCAAAGAAATTTAATTAGAAAATGAACAAAATGAGCAAAAGCAGAGTGATTCCTGCTAGCTAGTCATTAAAATCAATTAAGGAATTAAAATTTAGTATGATTTCTAGTCATTCACAAATAAAAAGCACCTCATTCTAAAAAGACAACTGTTTGTTTCTCACTAGACTGTGAGGACTACTTTGTTTACTTGACTTTTAATTTTAATATGGCACAGCAGATTTGATCAATAAAAGCAGTATCACTAATAACGTTTAGAATGTTCCTTACAGACCCTTTCTGCTTTACTTCATGAATGAGGGGTGGGAGGGTCATATATTTAAGTTAAAACATTACAATATAATAAATATCCCTTAATAAGGTACATGGCAAAATAAAAATATACATTAGGCAATGATGTCTCTTTTTAATTTCATTTATGAATAGAAAACTGATCAGACTCATTTTTTATTTCCCCTTTTTTACTATGTCTTAATTCTCCAGAAAAAAAAGATTTTAAATTATTGTTATAAACCCAATTCTAAGAATTGCACCAAAAAAAGTACCAAGGGAGATAGTATAATTTCTTAAGCCAATATTGTTTCTAAAAATACTTATTAAAAAGTGGAACTAGACTTGTCTTAAGTAGATATAAGAAAGATGCACTATTATGGTATTTGTATATTTAAAATAATCCAAAACTAAAGAAAAATGCACACTCAAGAATGGTACCCATATTATTCAATAATAAAGTTATTTGCATATATACAAATACTTGTGTGGTTAAACATTTTCTTAAAACATGTATATTCTGAGGCCATTTATAATTAAACCAATAAAACCAAACTATATTATATATGTATCAACAGTCACGATTGGAGCTTTCTGCACAGCAGGAGAGTTAAAACTTTAACATGTATTGTTCTGTAAAGCTAAAGATGAAATATAATCAAACTCAGCATTTCACTAGAAAATTTTATATTGTAACTTGTTATACTTGTCATCAAATAAATGGACTCCAAGATGCAGTTATCCTTTTAAATGTTTAGTTTCTACTATTGTTCTTTAAAAACCATTTTTCATTAAATCACATTTCTTAGAGAAAATTCACTCAGGGTTCTGAACAAATAGTTGTTTTTTACAACCAATTTTGCTTTGAGTGGTAGAGTTGTAGCTCTCTTTGAAGTTTCTCTTCTCTTTCAAAGGCAATGAAAAATACGCGAGACTTTCTTACTGACACACTAAATGTAAAGATTAATAGAGTATATAATTTTGGAATACAATAACTTAAGTTTTCACAATTTATTTACTACTAACTAAAACATCAGACAAGATATTTAACTTCTCTGTGCCTTAGCTTCATCTTCAAAACAAAAATATTAGAATCTCTAAGGTTCCTTCTAATTCTCATATGGTATGATTCTGTGCTTCTGCAGGAATTCTAATTAATACACTGAATTATCCATAAATCAAGAGAACTAATGTGAACTAAAATAGCACAGCTGAACCAAATCTCTCCTGTTAGACGAAACACAAAGACTGTGTTAAAGCTCAACTTCCCAAACCTTACTAGACCCATCCCGTCTTTAGCCACACCAATGAATAGTCCATAGAGTTAAAACCAAGTATCTCAGTTACATAAATTATTTTAAATTACATTGTAAACCTATTAAAATATATTAAGTCTATGACAGTTTTCCTGCATTCTAATTTACATTATTTTCATTCTATCTACATTCAAGATAATCTATATAGTTAAGGTAAGGGGCTCCTTAATATTCTTGCACTTCAAAATACTAGTAAAGTTAAATAGAATGAAGAGCAGAATAGTCATCATCATATTCTGCCAATTTTAAAATAACAGTACTCTGCATACTATTATAGGCTAGAAAAACAGCAAAAGAAAAAAGGAAATCTTACTGACAAACACTCATGTTCAAATGAATTCAATTGTGTTTTGCTGTATCTCAAAAAAAAGAGAAGAAGGAAAAGATGTCAGCGGAAACTTAGTTAGGTAATGCTGAACCATGACATTTCTGGAGCTTTTATAAGAAATTAATTTTCCATGAAGCAGCACTTTTGGTACTAGTGCTGTGCAAGTTGGTTTTTCTTTGTCTAACTATGGGCAGCAAATGAGGCACTTAACTGTAAAATAGAAAAATAGGGCATATTTAAGAAGAAATTCCAAACCATTCATAAAAGATAATTTGCATTATTCAAAAAGTTAAAAATTCTATTTTTATTTAACATGCATTCAACATTACACATGCTTCACTAGGGAAAATACTTTTGAACATAAGACTGTTGTTCAGTTTTTAAGAGACAGAAAATATTTCCTTTTAAGAGATTCCGGATTTCTGAGAATGAAATCCAAGTCTTCTCAACCTGAGCGCTACATATTTATAAACCAAGAAAGATACATCTTACCCATACTGGAGAGAAATGTTTCTAATTATCAACAAAGTATTAACATGTGACCCCTGACTTTATTCTTGAAGGATCAGAAGTTTTATAACTTCAAAGAAAGGGACCTAGTGACTGTAACAGAATAATAATAGACATTTAGCACCGAAATTTAGAGATACTTAAGTATTGCCATAGTTTTAAATAGTTGTATGTCCATAAATTTGGGAAAATCAAATATGTGTTGTTCAATGATATTAGAACAGTCTCAAAGATTAAAATATCAAGTTTCCAAAAATCATCCTCCATTTGCGAATACATCTATCTATAACATTCAAACACAATATTATCATTTCTTCCTGGAGTTACAGATATATATTCTTTTTAACAAGTATAGATAAGTGAGGTTTATTTTTTCTTAACCACCATTAAATTGTCTTCCAAATGTGGCACTTTTTTCAGAGATTTAGACAGAAAATAGTTTTCTCAAAGAAAAAAAAAATCATTCATATTCTACCACTACTATTATTTTAAATGTTCTTCATTATGAAGGCAGAGGTCAAAAGTGAAGTAAATGACCATGAACCTTCTGCTGAAATACATAAGCAAATATAA
>NW_017731475.1:1110857-1118719 GCF_001890085.2 Hipposideros armiger
TCGAGTCGAGCCCGAGCTGAGCAGCTGCTGAGCTGCCAACAGGTAGCAGGATGGCTCAGCTAAAAAAAAAAAAAAAATCTCTGTGCTAATTAAAACACCATTGCCAATTCAAAGAAAAACAAAATTTAAATTCATTCAGCTCTCACATTAATTTCAAATTATTGGAATATGAAATTGAAGGAACAGTTTCCATAATATAACAGAAGTAACAACTATTATGAAAGAGAATTTAAAACAGTCTGCTCTTCCTCCTAAAAAAAAAAGAAAGAAAAGAAACAGGAGTATTGGATGAAATGATATCTGGTATTTGCTTTTAAAATACTCCAGCAAAAAAGTGGGAAACAGATGAAACAAGATTGGCAAAATGTTGATAATTGTTGAACCTGCACAGTGGGTATTTAGGTGTTCATATGTTACTCTCTCTACTTCTGTATGTATTTTAAATGTCCTTTCAAAAAAGAAACATCTCCAAAGTTCTGCTCCCTAAGTTCTGATCTCTAAGCAACAGAGGTGTAGTTTGGTCCTGTAAATAGTACAACACAGGTCGAAACAAGTTCAGGAGAAATTTCAGATACTCAGGTGCTACACAAAGGTGGTTTTCCACAGGTTTGCTTCTCTCTAAAAAGGGGTGGGTGACGGCTCAAGTTACTCTTTTCTGTGACACACACACTCAAGATCTGGCTACCTGAAGTCATCAAAGAAACAGGGATGCTTTTCATAAGGGAGAAAAATTTTAACCTGGGTGCTCTTAGCCAACAACAGTTAGGCTGGGTAGATACAAACAATGGAAATCCTTTCCTGTCCTTCAGGGCAATTCCCTAGTTGACCAGGAAAATGCTTTGAATGCTGCTCAGGTTACCCGTTGATTTTCAAGACAATAGCTCTCCCTTAGAATTATTCCTCCCTCCTGAATAGATTACTTCTGTTTTAAAACCTGGTAGCACTGTTTAGACTACAGAGTTGTCTCAGACATCAACTGCAGCAGCATTTTCCCCCCTAGTATAGTATCAAAACTATCTAAGTCCCTTAGTTTGAATAACTACCCATTCTTCCATTTTGTTTGTTTCCCAAATGTCCCAAATAGCTCCCAAATGTTTGGAGCTATTATGAATAAGGCTGCTATGAACATGCTTGTACATGTCTTTTAGTTGACATAAGCACCTATTTCTGTAGGGTATATACCAGACGTCAAATTGCTAGGTCACATGGTATTTATTTCTATGTTTAGCCTCAGTAAAAACTGCCAGTTTTTCAAAGTGATTCAATCATTTACACTCCTAAACAGAGTATGAGAGTTCCAATTATTCCACACTCACCAACACTTAGTATTGTCTGTTCTTTTAATTTTAGCTACTCTGGTGGGAGCTGGTTGATTTAAAGACTCCATAATAACCAGGAAAAAAATAATCTTTCTGAGTAGCTCAGTTGGTTAAGAACTTGCTTAAGAGTGCGAGCTCTGAGCAACAGGGTGGCCAGTTCGATTCCCACATGGGCCAGTGAGCTGCACCTGAGCTGAGCTGCCGCTGAGCTGCCAATAGGTGGCAGGATGGCTCAGCTGGTAAGAGCACATGCTCCTAACAACAAGGTTGCCTGTTCNAAAAAAAAAAAAAAAAAAGTAACAAAGTTCACTGTCCTAGTTCAGAGTTAGTGGCAAAGAACACAAACTACATCCTTAACCTTGAGAAAGGGTGCTTAATATGCCTGAGTACTCTATGATAATCTCAATAAATCTAGAATTTTTCTTTGTTCACATATTAGGTAAATCAGAAGGAGGGGGTTACCTGGTTCCAAAGGAATCTGACAGCCTCTTCTTGTACAAAATTTTTAATACGTTCGTCATCTCTTTCTTTTCTTAACCTACAATTCAAAATCCATTACTGACACAAGGAAGGGTACTTTGACTTGCACTTCTTGTTACAACTAATAAACACATACACTGTAAAAAGATTAATAAACTAATAACAGTCCTTTCTACTTTTAGAATATCTAAGCTGAAACTTTAGTTTTAAACTATGCCTCAACAAAGAAGCCAAATGAGATGTTATTGAAATTCAGATATTGGTTCTACAAAGTATTGCCAATTATAATGAAAAATAAAATATTAAATGGCTCTTTATTGGCCTCAGTTTCCCAGCCAAACACACCAAAGGGGCAGGAGCCGCAGAAAAAAGTGGTTACTGAAAGCCTCCAAAACAGTTAAGGAATAGGATCACAGCTAGAAACACTGTCTTCTAAGACATAAGTAGAACTAATCCCATCAAACTTCATTCCTGTTTGCCCAAGTCCCTGACATACTCCTCCCTGTCGTAAGCAGACACTCCCCGCAAACCAATCCACCCCTTCCCTTCATTCATTAAAGTCCTGCTCTGGGCTCACTGCTACCCTCTCCATATGCCTATCACAAACCTAAGCCTCCCTTAGTCAACCATTATCTCCCAGGCTGTCACCACCATTTTGTTCTGAACCTCTGACCCAATTCCCCACTTTCGCTAGCCCCCCAAGCCCTTCTCCTGTGCCATCTGCGACTCCCGATCTGTAATCAGCAAACTCCCTTATGTATTCAACCTCTTACGTGAACTTTTCTTTGACCGACTCAGACCTATTTCTGAGAGCACTGTTGCCTTCTCAAGTGGAAGCTATTTTTTTTTTTTTACTCATCCATCAGGGTCAGAAGGTTGCTTCTCACTGCTATGTATAAACTATTCTTTACCTTCCTGCTTGAAGAACTCCTGCCATCCTGCTAAATTTCCCCAAACTCTTTTCGAGTACTGACCTCTCATTATCCGCCCCCATTCACTAAAGTCTCAACACAAGTCTTTCTTGCTGCCCCATTTCTGTCATCATTTCTGGAAACCTCAACATTCACGCGGATGCTCTATCTAATAATAATCCACCCCACTCAGTATAATTGTCTCACTCTAGACCCAGTCATTTTGACTACACCACTTTTAAAGATGATTTCAAGCACTCACACAAACCACTACCTATCCTCCCAGTTCACCTGCTCTTGCAATAACCTAAACATCCAGTTTTCATCTAGACCTCCAAACTAATGATCCCTTCCTCCTGTCTTTCCTTTTACCTCATTGAAATTCCAAGATCCATCATTATAATCATCATCTCCCAAATATCTTCAGCTCCCTTGCCCTTCCCTCTATCCCCTACCCTATTCACCTGGAAAAAAAACCATACCTGGCTGAACCAAATTAACTGTGCCCAAATCAGAAAAGAACGGCTGAGAAATGCTGATGAAAATTACACAACCTAAGCTATCGTTTTGCACTTTAAGTTTTCCTCACACTGTCCAGCAGTCCTCCTCCAGTCCTTTATATTCACACATTCACTTTTAAGATGAATACCTCACACCTCACCACTCTCTGCTTAAAACTTCCTCACCCTCACGCCCCTTCACATTTTCTAATGTTGACTACATCTTATATATTATTGAAAAAGAGGCATCTATCAGACAGGACTTCCCCATCCCCCACCATCACAGCCATCACCTTACCTGCTCCTGCTCCTACCTCAGGCCACGCCCCCTACTTGTGCCCTGGATCCTTTCTTCTTTTACCTTCTCAAGAACTTCAGTCTTGCACTTCTTTCTTTCTTCTGCACCATCAGTTTTTCCCTCTTTACTGAATCATTTCCATCAACATACAAACACGTTCTACATTTCCCATCTTTAGAAAAGAATTTTCCTTAACTCCAGATACTCCTCCAGCAACCACCTACTCTCTTCCCTTCCTCACAGCAACACGTCCCAAAAGAGCTGGCGACACTCCCTCTTCACCTCATTCACTGTTCAACCCATTCCAAACTGCCTTCCTGCCCCTATGCCCCTACGCCCCCAATGCTGCTCTCAGGAAGCTCACTGGGCAGGAAAGGGTTCGCTCAGCGGGCTTCGGGTGTTCAAACCCTACCCATTCCAAAGACAGAACTGGCCTGGATCAGCTCCTGGGAGATAACCTCTAAGCCCCTGGAATATCCTGCCTGATAAGAATATCTGTACACGTGGGGCCTTGGGTCAAACCACACAGTTTAGCTAACAATGTGCTTTCTGGTGAATAACTGTTTTATTCACCTGGGACCCTAAACCACTCTGTATCAGCCTGACCACAGGCGGGGCTGAGGCCCGAGTGGTTAAGGTCAGTCATACAGGCACTCAATGTCTATGTGACCGACCCCCAATAAACACCTGGATGTCGAGTGAGCTTCCTTGACTGGCAATACTTCGCACACTGTAGCAGAGCGAATCAACCTGTCTGTACCATTCTACCAGGAGAGGACAACGAGAAGCTTGTGCCTGGTCTTTCCTGGACTCTGCCATATGCACCTTTTTCTATACTGATTTTAATGTGTATGCTTTTACTATAATAAAACATAATCATGAACAGAATAGCTTTCCTGAGTTCTGTGAGTCCTTATGGCAAATCATCAAACCTGACGATAGTCTTGGGGCCCCCAGCACAGCCACCAATAATCTCCAGCTTCTAAATCTAATGCAGTTCTTTGTTCCCCCGACAGCCCCTCTTTTCTTTCCTGAAGCATCTCCCTGTTGGAGCTGGGACACACACTCGCCAAGCTTTCCTACCACTCTGGTTGTCCCTTCTTAGTCTGCTTTATTGCCTCCTCCTCTTCCACCTGATAATCTTAATCAATATTTCTAGTTGCAATACTAATACTCGAAATAAAATTTTAAATCCTAATTTTATTGGGTTAGCAGTTAGTGAAACATGTGAGCCGTGGAATTAAGGAATAATTCCTACCATTGCCCCAGAATTTTAACTCCTTTTAAATCCCTATTTTCTTTAATTCTTATGTCACCTACCGAGTTCTATGTAGACTTTCTCATCTTCACATTTTTATACTTATTCAGTTTTCCTACATTTCCTGTACTTTTCTGTGTTTAGGTTTATAGATGCCTATAAGACATGCATTCGTTCAACATTTATTGCTATACTGTATCTAGGTACCAATTGTGCTAGAGATGGAGATGCATATGACAGTCTCTGCCCTCAAGATGCTTTCAGTATACTGTAGGAGACAAGTTAGCCAAGAACGGCAAGATGGTATGAAAAGTGTCCCGACCACAACAGCAGTCACTCAGTGTTCTGAATAAATGCTAAGAAGCTGATACCTCCAAAGCAACAAAACAGCACCTACACAGAACTTGTGACTCACCTCCTTATTTCCTCAGTCAGGCAGACAACGTGCTCCTGCATTCTGCGAAGCCGGATCTCGGAGCGTACGTCTTTAGCTTGAGGGTTGTAGTTCCTGGCATAAAAGCCTCGCCAACAGGCCTGAAGCTTGGCGGCTGCTTCATTCAGTTTCTGAAGGGCAGTGTTATCTTGTCCCAAAGCAGCAGATTTCTGGGTTAAAACCCTGCAGGGAGGTTTCTCTGAAGCTGTCTGAGACATGGTTTCTTCACTGTCTGGTTGTGTATGGAAGACAGTGTATCCAACTGACTCAGGAAAAGATGTAAGACTGTGGGTATCACCTTTCAAGACAGCACTGGTTACTGTTGGTTCAGGACAAGGGCACAGCCCATCTTTCTCATTTACCTCAATACTGACTGCACTTTTCGTCATTTGATCAGAATTCTCATTGGCAGTCCAGAAAGCTTTTTCCTCTTCCTTATCCAAATCCTGGTTTTCCTGCCCTTTTACAGATTCATTTGTACCACTGTCATCTTCTAGGCCCAAGTTAATGCCCTGTAGCCTCAACTCAACCGTCGGTGACACTGGAGAGAGTCCTGATGCAACTGGCATAAAAGTCGACTCTGAAGAGAGAAGACTACAGTTTAACTTGTCCTCGTCGGTCTGTATGTCTTCCAGATGCAGGTCATTTCGAGAGTATCTTGTAGAATGTACAGAGGCTGGAAAGTTATTCTTAACACTATGTAACTGGTCATCATTTCTGCTTATCCCAACCCAAGAATTCACTTGGATGACTGGTTCTAGAAGAATCAACAGAGTATCATTTAAACCACTAAATATCTAAAGAAGTTTTTGGTTTTTTTTTAAATTTCAGCTTTATCAAGGTATAATTGATATAGAAGATTGTATAATAAGATATTTAAAGTATACATTGTGGTGATTTGATATATGCATATACTGTAAAAGGGTTCCCACCATCTCATTAATTAACACAACCATCANCCCTTGACCTTCTACATTTAATTTACAATTCTCTGGTGTCTGGCAGATTTCATCTTGCAAAGTAGGAGCTTTGCCATGAGTATCATCTACGGAAGCACTGTCAGACAAGGCATCTAACTTTTCAGGGGAACAAGCTATGGGAAGCATACTGTCTCCTGTCCCTTCAGCAAAATTTGTTGTCTCATCTGCATCTTCTAGCTGTTGAACTGAAGTTAAATACTGTTCAAGCAGACTATTATCCTGCTCATTGTTTGAGCTTTCCTTATTCCATTCATCATGTTCTTTGCTAATATCCCCTCCAGCTGACTTTTGACCATATTTGACTGTGTCAATGGAATTCCCCGTTATGGAACTTTCACTACCTTCTGTGGAACTTTTTTCAAAATCCAAAGAATCCTGCAAACAGTGAACCTGTTCTGTTAGGGAGGAATGAAAACCAGAGTCTGGAAATTCTGGTAAGGATTTCTCTTGAGGAGCTTCATCAGGAGCAATGAACCAATCAGAATCTTGATCAGAAGAGGGATCCTGACTTTGGGTGAATAATGGCGGTTCAGATGGCACCAACGTACTTGATACAGGAGGAACATCAGTATGCCAGGAACTCAGACGCTGGTCCACTGTCTGTTGCCAAGCTTGGAGAGATCTTACCTACAAACCAAAGGATATAATTTTATTATAAAATAAAAATCATGCCTGTTTTACCCATTGTCCTTTGAGCTTTTCCTCCAACACACATGAAGTGGATAAATGGCAGATGGCAGAACTAGAGTTAGAAACGGCCTGACACCCCTAGGCAAAACCAGGCTGGCACAAGTGGTACACGTCCTTGGTCATAAAAGGCCCTCACCAGGAGAACAGGGTCAGGCCAGAGCAATTCTCCTGCTTCTACTGGAAAAACAATCAGAAGTACAACAGCACACGTCTGGCTGACCAAGGTTTCAATAATGTTGTCAATATACACTGACGTCTATAAGTGTATATTATAAGACAGATTCGAGCCTGCTAATATAAGTAGATTCTCTAAAATAAAAGTCTCATCTTAGATATCCATTTGGGATGAGAGTTTTAGATATTATCTAACAATATAGTATATACAACTCTAAAATACCTAAAAATAATCCTGAGTTCTTAGTAACATGACCTTTACATTTTTTTTAATTTATTTTTTATTGTGAAACATTTTTAAAAAATTAGTTTCAGCTGTACAAGACCATTACATTTTTAAAGTACAATTAAAATTTTAAAATTGTACTATAAAATCTGCAATAAGAAAGCAATATATACAATTTTTTAGTTTCCCTTTGACAACCCTCCAAAGTAATCACTGATAGCAGTTTGCTATGTATCCTTCCATTTTACTATGTAGCTTCAAATATACAGGGAGTTTTTAAAATCAAGTGGAACCCTAAGTTCTGCAATTTGCTGTTTTTCACAGAACAATGTTAGTTTGGATAGCTTTCCATGTCAGTCTATACTTACTATTCCCTTATTCTTTTTAACTGTTCCATAATATTCCATAGTACTGATATAATTTTTTTTTTCTTTTAAGATTTTATTGGGCAATTGCAGGAGAACAGTGCTGGGGAATCAGGGAGAACAGACAAGTTGCTGTCCTTTTGTTCTTCAGTCGTTCACAGCGGCTCACTGCAGCTCACACTGGCTGCCGGCCGCTCACACTGGTGGCCAGCCACTCACGGTAGCTCA
>NW_017731475.1:1125880-1128734 GCF_001890085.2 Hipposideros armiger
AGTAAAATACAATAAAATGCCTTCAGTGACTCCTCCAGTATGCCTAAAACATCAAACCAACTTATTTTTTAAAAAGTAAGTTCTTCCAATAATCATAAGAATAATTATCAGATCAATACAGAAAGTAGCAGTCCTCCAAATTTTCAAAAATTAGAAATATGATAGTTATAATATATACACACATACATACATATATGTATGTATGTGTGTATATACATATACACGTATGTGTGTATATATACATATACACACGTGTGTATATATACATATATAAGATCCAAATGATTATGTAAGTTAACAAACTAATAAAAAATTATAAAAATATGCACTTTTTCTGTTTTATGATACCCAAAAGATGAAACAACATGGAGAAAAAGGGTCAGAAATCAATTCATTTCTTACTGCTTTCCTGGACTATTTGGCAACCTTGCGCAGGGCTGGAATGCTCAGGTACCAGGGGTGCCCTTGCTTCAGGAGGAGGAAGAGAAGGCAACTCTTCATTTTGGCTTTGGTTCATCAACTGCCTCTGGTGAAACCTAAAATCAGTAACATCTGATGTGATTTAACACAAAACAAAAAATAGAAAGCTTTTCTGCTTCCTAGGTTACACTGTCAGAAAGGTAGAAGTACACAAGTTTTCTAAGTAGACACTTTTAATCACCACCAAATAACAGTCTTATTTGAATGCACTAGAGAGAAAAGGTTAAGAAACTTCTTTGTAAATCACATAGAAAGACACCTCATATGTATACACTTGCACAAACATTCAAAGGCAGGATCTCTGATAAAAAGAAGTAACTACTAAATGCTTCCAGCTATACTTTTTTTTTTCATTTAGCTATACTTCGTAATGTTAGTGTTTAAAAACCCCAAACAAACACCTCCATTAGAAGGACAAATATATATATTTTTTAAATCCCATTCTCCCATACTGCTTGGCTCTCCCCATTCAAGAAATGATTAGCGATTGCAGCTGCTATGGAGCAAACGGGGCTGTACTGCAGGTTAAGTTCCCCTGCAGGCCTGCCGCAGTGACGAGGGGCCCAAGTGCGCAGAAATGTGGGCTGCAGCACTTGCCTCAGTCCTACTAATCATGCAGGCAAGACTCAGGTGTTTCCACTGTGAATTCATCAGCTGCTACAAGTATAATAAATGGGCTTACCTCTGCTTGCTCAGAATCTTCTCCAGCTTGGCATCCTCTGCAGTTTGAAGACCCAGTGTAGAAGTGAGAGGACAGACTGTGGCCAGATACTGGACAAGCTGGATGTGCTGGCCAGGCCGGTATGTTCTCCCCTTGCCTTGACTATAGAGCCATTCAGCTTTCAAACTGGAATTGGGGGACATAACGAAGAGGAGGTGGCACCAGGTAGACAAGATACACTTCTAAGCAACAATGATCTCCCTTCTTAATTTACCATTATAGCATCATTGATGTTTCTCATCAATACAATTCAGTCAAATTTTTTAAAATCTATCCTTCTAATTCACTCTCCTTACTCTTACAATATTTTAAACATTGTTTTCCTCACTTAGGGGCACTTCCAAGGAGTTGCACTAATGGTTCCAAATAGTTTTAAATTATTTTCAAAGAAGCAATGAGTATTCCCTCCATTTGCTGTCAAACCAAGGAACCTTAATACATCACAGATGAGATGTGATAACAATACTATAGTTATTTCCTTTCAGAGCCCTTATCTTTTAGAGATATATACTGAAATATTCACAGATGAAATTATACATAATCTTTTGCTTCAAAATAATACAGGAGAAGGGGGGAGTGGGTAAAATTATAGATGAACAAGGTTGGCCATGAGTTGAAAACTGCTGAAGTTGGATGATGGCTCACAGGGGGTTATTATACTGTTTACTTATGCTTATGTTTGAATTTTTTTCAAATTAACATGCCATTGCCTTAATTCTACCATTCTTAAATCTGCCTCTCAAATTAAAGTTGAGGTTGGATCATTTTGGTATACTTTGTTTCTCTGGTTTTATACCATTAACAAAGCATTGCAGATAGTTTGAAAATCACTTCCAATCCACAACCAATTTCTTGGACTTTCATATTAAGGTATCCACATCATACAAACTATACAGTCCAAAACTGTTCAGTCACCCAAAGTGTATTATAGACTGAAAAGAAACTGGTCCTTTTGACAACTGATTAAATCATGCAAAAAGAGTCATGGTACAATAAAATATAATGAGTTTAATTTGTGATTTGCCAGTGTCACAAGAAAGGAAAAACTGTTTTCTAACAATGAGATATGAGGTATGTCAAGCTGATTGACTGAAGTCATGTAATCCCAATCTTAGTCTAACAATAAAAAATTTTACTCTATTTAATAAAAATAACTAGAAGTATTTTTTCCATGGACACGGTCTGTGAATTAAATAAAGATCATTCAGAATCTCCATGAAATCTGCTATAAGTTTCCATAAGTTCTCCTGCCAAGCAAATGGCTTGTTCAAAAGCTCCACCCCACATAAAAGGTCCATAGATTGTCAAGAACAATCACCAACCAACTTTAATGAGCCAGCAAGCAACATTTTCAAGTTATAGATGGTTTATAGTTTGGGATGAAGGAGAAGCAAAAGTAAGAGGACAGAGAAGGGTCAGGTTTGAATATTTCACAATTTAAGTGTGTGAGGAAAACCAAACTGTGAAGCATCAACTACTGTAAGATCTGTTTTTCTGCTTTTGCTTTCTATTCAAAAACATAGCATTACACAAGTTTATTAATCCATAAAATATTCTCCTAGGTAAAAAATCTCTGTGCTGGGCCGGCCGAGTGGCTCAGTTGGTTAAGAGCTCGCTCAAGAGTTTGAGCTCTGAGCAACAGCGGTTCGAGTC
>NW_017731475.1:1130694-1135236 GCF_001890085.2 Hipposideros armiger
AATTGTTTTAGTTTCTATGAAACTCTTCAATCCCTAGTCCCTATCCTTAAGCAATAATGACAATTATCATTTATTAAGCACCTAGTGGACGACCAGTGTTATGCTATATACATTATCCTTAATCCTCATAGCATCCTTGAAAGGTAGGTAGTATTACCCATGTTTTACAGATGAGAAAACTAAGGCTCAGAAAAGCCAAGGAACTTGCCCAGGCCACAGAGCTAATGGGTGGCAGGGAAAGATGTGAAGCTTTCTCTTGTCTCTCCTGACCAGGTCTCATCTCTCTTCCCAGGTTTCTCTTTGTACCAAACCCTCATCTCTGCCCATCTTGCCATGCTGCCTCCCACATATGAAAATGTTGCCAGTCCTACTCCCATAGGAAAATCCAAGAATGTTATTTCTTTCTCTTAAAGAAAGATCCAGAGAAGATAATCCAGAGAAGATAATCCAAGCTTTAGAACTATCCAGCCTGAAACAACAACAACAAAAATGTTCTGAATACACAGCAACACTTACTGCAGGAAAAAGGAAAAGCCACACTTCTTTGTAGGCAAACTAGACTTGACATGTCCCCCCACCTACACCAGCACCACCACGATACAGCTGCTGGTTGCCATCCTTCACTGCCCCACGCCCTACTCAGCAACTAGATGAAACAGTAAGGAGAAAGAAAAGGAAAACCCTGGCAGTGATCTACCACTCATCTTCTCATCAGGAAACTCCTCAAGCAACTACTACCAATCTCTAGTACGGAAGGACAAAAGCGGTGAAGAAGAATATATATGTTGAGGTCATGAATGCATGTATGTATGTACTGAGAGGAGGAAGTGAAATGAAGCAGAGTGATGAGAACAAACTCATCTCAACTCTCACTATCCCCTCTAACTCCACCCCCCTTGACCACATCCTAGTTCCTAACTTCCCCCACAGATTTGATGCCACTGATCATATGCCATCATCCAGAAGACTCCCTTATGCAGGGTTCCCAACTCTGAGCTGCAGAAATCATCAATGATCTAGAAATGGGGTGTCCTCACTTCGGATTCACAGATAGGAAAAGGGGTGGACCAATCAGCATGTCTACTACCAGTTCCAAAGTGAAACTCTGAACTTATTATCCCAGAATCACTGTCATAAAGCATAGTTGGGTTTTGCCCTTGTATATATGATGAATTACAAGCATCTGGGGGATTGGTCTGGGACCCTACACAGCATCCATAATATGGTCTCTATATCGAAGTGCTCCAAGCCCAAAAAACTAGTTAACATAAGAACTTTTGGCCTTAAGCAGCTTTTCTTCGTGCTTGGCCTGCTCCTAATTCTTCGGAGTATACTATTTCTTCTAATAAACTTTTTTCACCACTTTAAAAATAAAGAACTCAATAAAAATAAATAAATAAATAAATAAAGAAGTTTTAGAAATCAAATTGTTGTATTTGGACACTAAGATAAACTCACCTGCCCCAACTTCTGGGGCTGATATTTATTTATCCTTTTTTAAGAAACGATAAAAGGGCCGGCCGAGTGGCGCGTTGGTTAGGAGTTGGCTTGGGACACCAGCTCTGAGCAGCAGGGCTCCAGTTCGGATGCCACATTAGGGCCAGTGACACTGTACCCTCTACAGTTCAGATGGTGAACAACAGCTCGACCAGGAGCTGGGCTACCAAGAGTCGCCGGCAACAGTGTAGGCTGCAGCCCCTGCTGCAGTGGGCTGCCATAAGCTACCGTGAGTAGCTGGCAGCCAGCATGAGCTCCCAAGAGCCACTGTGAGCGGCCGTCCAGTGGCCGGCGACTGATCTGCCTCGCCCGGGAAAAGGTCAATGATAATATCAACATGGGCCAGTGAAGCGACATCCTCCACAACTAGACTGAAGAACAAAAGGACAGCAACTTGTCTGTTCCCCTTCCCCAATGCTGTTCCCTCCCCCAATTCCTCAATAAAATCTTTAAAAAAAAAAAAAAAAGATAGAAAATCCTAAATGACCAGCACATAGTCTATGACTGAACTAATGATCTTAATTTCTAAATGCACATTTTAACAAATACTTAGTTTATTAATCTGTAGTAAGCTAGAAATGGTCTTTTTAGTTAACTGCCATGATAAATGTGATGTTAAAGAGGTCATGTTCACCTTTCCTTCTGAGAAATCACGTATCCATCTAGGACTCTGAGGTTTAAGCACCAGCTGACAATGTATGGCCGATAGTCAAACCCTGGAATGGAGGGTGTTGCCATCACACAAGGATTGTTCATGATCGACAACTGTTCCAATTCAGTTAAGGATGCCAAAAAAGAAATCTGAAACAAAAGATATCTTTGTTGAACAAAATGGACTATTCAGTGTCAAGCACAGAGCTTCCGCTGATTACATATCTTGGGCAATTTGAGAATGTAACAATTTCCCTCTTGTTCTGAAGTGACAAGCAACACTCGTATATTATCCACTGACTTCTAAAATTCCAACAATATGGCCATCTGTCCTTCTTGCACAAAGTCCCTTAAAATGTATCAGCACTATTTCCTAGCAGAGAACCCTATTTTGAAAACATAATAGCAGCCAGAGAAAAGTGCACAGTATGCCTTACTAACCCCTTTCATGTAGATGTCCCTCTACCACCAATCACTTACAAATGGAATAATTACAGCATTGCATATTAAATCAAGCCTTAATGACCCACTGACATAAAGAAAAAATGGAAAGAAAAATAATGATCTAAAGCCAAGTATTTCATCTCGATGGCAGTTTCTTCCAAGATGCTCACAGTCTAGTGAGCTCACAACTTTCTCCTGTGTTTCTCCTTCTTTCTCACAACTTTCCAGCTTCCTGGATCCCACAGAACGCCCTCAAATTTTACCTCATTTAAATCCCGGATTTCATTTTCTGCCAAAGAAAGTATAGCAAGATTTCTGGGTAGATAAGCAGGTGCCATTCTAAGAGAGGTGATGATGTTTCCATGTAAAAGCAGGGTCTTAAAAGTAAAAACAGAATGAATTACAAATGAAAAGATTACAAATAAATTGGTCTATTTTGAAAAAAGCAAAATGATATGTATGAAAATAAAGGGATTTATTTTATTATACTTCTCGTAGCACACAAATCAAAGAAGATTAATGCTAGAAGGGTCCTAAGTGGTCTTCTCGTCCAACTCCCTCTTTTCACATCCACATTCTAAGCCCAATAAAGTTTAAAAACTTGTCGAAGAACACATGCTTGTTGTAGCAACTAGCACTTTGTGAAATTAAGTTTATTAAAACTCGAGCAATTTCCAACATACTTGTTCATTTCCTTTTAAAACGTCAAAATAGAGGGAGCATATGAGATCATGCTCCTTGGCCTATGTTGGTTCAAATAAACTCATAAAAATTTTCAAATAAATAAATAAATAAAACATCAACATAGAGGGTGAGAAAAGTGAAAGAAAACATTCATTGAAACAATCATGCATAAAGCAAATTTTCCAAAAGGGGGGGGGGGAAGGGAGAGGACAAACAACCCATAATTTGCAACTGTATTCTCCTGGAAACTAAAAGCCTGAGGAAGGCTTTTATGAAGTTGACTCAAATTAAGTCAGTAATACTGAAGTATAAACCAAAAACTCTGAATACCTAGGATTATAGTAAGATAATCATGCCTCTATTTCAGGAAAAATAATGCTCGATCATCTTTAGTTCATTTGCATTCTCTTATCTCTTAGTATCTGACTAAATCAAATTGTTTAGAATAACTTACATTTCCTCCTAAAGATGTGGGGACTGGTGAGGTAATAATACTTAATTAGCTTAATGAGTTTATCTGATGCTAATAATATCCAATGAAGTAAAAATACGAAAAAACCTACATTTTTTTTGAAGCTGTGATTTCAATCATGTTAATTCATGTATGCAAAATCAAAACTGTTATTTATTTGATTATATGATCCATGCCCCTCCATAAAATGTGCTATGTGCTACAGGTTTATTTTTATTTAAATTAAAGTGAAATTAATGTTGATAATTTAGTAATGCCTATTACTAAAAATACAGCAATCCTAAGTGTCAAAAAAAAGGTTCAAGTTCGGGAACGATTACTTTCAACCTCACTAACATGTCATGTACTTTATATAACTAAAGCTCTAGCATCACTGGTTGGGCATAAGGAAATTTCAAGTTTGAAGAATGATTAATAAGAATTAACCTTGGGGCCAGCCCAGTGGCTCAGTTGGTTAAGAGCGCAAGCTCTGAGCAACAGGGTCGCCAGTTCAATTCCCACATGGGCCAGTGAGCTGCGCCCGAGCTGAGTTGCCAAAAGGTGGCAGGATGGCTCAACTGATGAAAGCACGTGCTCCTAACAACAAGGTTGCCAGTTTGATTCTTGCATGGGATGGTAGGCTACACCTACACGCAACTAAGATTGAACAAGGCACCTTGAGTTGAGCAGCCACGAGCTGCCGACGGGCAGCCGGATGGTGACTGGACTTGGAGCTGAGATAGTTGCGCCCTCCACAACTAAGATTGAAGGACAACAACTTGGCTGTTCCCCTTCCCCAATTCCCCAACACTGTT
>NW_017731475.1:1135256-1148003 GCF_001890085.2 Hipposideros armiger
AAAAAAAAAAAAAAAAAAGAATTAACCTTAACTACAATGGCCAGTTTTAGTTAAAATAAATCAGTTATAGATACCAGAAACAAAAAGTTCCATGCTTAATTTCTGGTACTCTACTAAAAGTTTTATCATAATAAACACAATCTGTTTTTCATATACAGCAGGCTGATTTTAAGCCAATCAGATAACTTTTTCTTGGTATTTTAGTGTAAAATTTCATAAATAATATAGTCAGAAAACACGCTTACCTTCAGTAATACCAATTTAGATAAATCACCTATCTGGGGTATGTTATTGTCTGATAAATCAAGGTGCTGTAGAGCTGTGCAGCTATTGATTTGTTCCATGGCCTACCACAAGAAAATTATCATGTTAGTTCATGTACACAAAATAAAAATAAGAAACTCTTCCCTAATTCCTCGTAACTGAGTCCCGTGCCTCCTCTCCTTATTATTGGAAGCAGAGAAGAGTTTAGCAAGAAAAAAAGAGGAAGCACTACTAACACCATTTGGTACATCGTTATGTAGCAAGCTTTCATGTTCATTATCCCTCTTAACAGTAGAGGATCATGTCATCCCAGATATTTACAGCTTAAAGAAACCTTAGTGATGACACATGACAGTTGGTATAGTATAGAGTTTACGAATTAAGAGTGGAGCCAAACTAGCTGGGTTCAAATCCTTGCTCTGCAACTTCCTGGCTGTGTGCCCTTAGGCAAGTTACCTAACTTCTCTGTACTTCCATTTCCTCACCTATATAGTGGACATAATGACCATACCTACCTCATAGGCTGTCATAAAATTGAATGAGTTAATACAGTTAATAAGGTGCTTAGAATAGTACCTAGCATAAATTAACTGCTCAATAAAAGTCAGCTATTAATATCATTTAATCCAGTCCTCTCATGTAGCACATTAAGAAATAAGATACAGAGGTAATTATTAATTTACCCAAAATTATAGAGCTACTAAGTGATGGAAGCAGGACTAGAATCTAGATCTACTGACTTTTAAAACAGTATATTCTCCACTATACAATTAAACATTTACTTAAAGCTCAATGCAGCATGATATAGTCTCCCTCCTAACATTTCATGCTACTATTAGATCTACTTTTCTAAGTATAATATACATTCTTTGTTCACATTTAAAAGAACATTTTACTGCATTATATGTTTCAAAATTAGATTTTTTTTTTTTTTTAGTTTATGTTAACCGAAAGTATCCCTGCGGTGTGGGAGTAAGTACTTTTACTTTATATTATACCTATTTCTACACTACTTGGATTTCTTTTTTACAGTGAATACGTTTGTAAATTAAAAAAAGAAAACTTAATTACAAAAAAAAGAAATACTTCACCTTGAGATTATTTCCTGCCAAATTTAGCCACTCCAAATGTACTAGTTCCTTTAGCCCTTCCACATAGCCAATGCTATTATGAGGCAAATTTAACACCCGGAGTTGGGTCAATTTGGCCACACCCATCATCCGCACCAGCCGATTATTAGCCACTGACAACTGTGGAAAGGAAACATATCATTATTCTTAGGAATCAAATATATATATCACTTTCACAATAGGGTACTTAAAAAGATTTGTTTATATGGCCAAATATTCCCAAATATATAAACCCATTTTGCACTTTTCACATATATTGTCTAAATATTCTACAGATTAATTTAATTTGTTGTTGCTGTTGTTGCTATTCCTAAGCAAAGGAAAATACACATAATGCTGAGCAATAAGACTTCCTCCAACTACTACAGAGAACACATTTTTAACACAGCAATTACTTGAGAATATAACCTCCATAAGAATGGGGTCCTTATACTGTCTCAGTCAAAATCTAGAAGAGTGCCAGACACATATGCAGGGCCAAGTAAACATTTGCTGAGTAAATGAACTCTTTACCGCTATGGTGAGATACAAAGTTATTTTAACACAATATTTTGCCAATATAAAACGTTCTATTTTTTAACAAATGCCTCTTTTTCTAGTTTAAATGTAGCACATATGTGTTCATCTTCAGGAGAAACTGTCATGTAAAATTTTAAGGCAACATTTACTACTTTCCAGGCCTGCAGAGTAACTTTTTGTTAGGTTACTTTTTTTATTAGGTTATTATATTGTTTTATTATATATAATAATAAGATGATCCTATATAACTATTTCCCCAGATAGTAATTAATACCTACCTGTATTAATCGCTTGCATTTCTCAAGATTTTCCAATTTAATAATTTGGTTTTTATCCAGAATCAAAGTATGAATATCAGCTTCACAGGGTAAATTTGGACTTAATTTCTGTAGCCCTTGCCCTGACCAATTGACCACTGATCCTAGAAAGAAGGGAAATTGTTAAAAAAAAAACCACACACACACACACACACACAAATACAACAGCTGAGCATAGGAATGGAATTATACTCATAAAATCTCTATACACTTAGAGTTAGAAAACACTAAAGCATTATAAATATCAAGATTTAAAAACTAAAGCAATCAAGTTCTAAATGAACACAAATTATTCACTATTCCTCAGAAATATCAATTACATTGAAACTTGTGACATTCTACTCAAGTGTCTATGATGTAATATTTTGTAATTCTTCACATTTAAATATGAACTACTAGTTCCACATTTTGTTCCTACATAATGATAGTATTTTTTTTAAGTGGAACTAATCTTTTGACAGCGATCAACCTGCTTACAATCTACCAGTATATCCTAAAGTGCCCAAACTATTTTGAATATCAAAGTATAGGTCGGTTAATTTATCTACAAAATGGGAGTAATACACCTAATTCACTAAACTGATGTGGGGGTGAAAAAAGAAACCATATGAACAGCACTCAGCCCCATCCCTGGCACAGGGCACTCAATAAAGTAATTTAGTATAACAGATGTTCAAATCCTGGCTCCCTCAACAATTGTGTTATCTTGGGCAAATTATTGATCTCTTTGGGGCTCACTTTTCTACTCTGTAAAGTGGGGGTGATAATACATGGCTTATAATGTTGTTCTACAAAAAAAAAATTAGATGATGTAAAAGGAAAAAAAGCACTCAGAACATCGTCTGTCTCATATAAAAAGTGCTCTGTAAATGCTAACCGCTACCATTGTCAGTCAAGTGCCTCGGTGAGCTGGGGAAGTGGAGTTTAAGAGGAGATATCAGAGGGAGGCGGGTCCAGAGAAACTGCCAATTTCAAATTTATACCCAGATTAAAATTATGCAAGAAATAATTATATGAGATTGCTGTCCTGATGTGTTTCAACGTTTTCCCATTGTCTAATGGCTTCTAGCATTTGCGAGGGGTCATGGGATTCGCTGAGAATTTGGTGAAAACTGTCTACTGTCCCAGGAAAACGCACACACTTTGCACATTCCAAGGGGTCGACAAACCTCTTAGAACCATCGATTTCCCTCACTCCCCGCCCCCACCGCAAGAATATAATGAGCCCCATATCTAAGCCGTGGAGACAGGCCTGGACCCTCAGCCCTGCCCCCGACCCAGACGCCTGCTGCCGAGCCTCAGAGCTGTAACCAAAACAAAGGAGCTCGGCTCACACCTGGCGGCTCCCGGCCACAGAGGCACCCACGCCCCGCGCTCCGCTGGGCAGCGAACAAACCCGATCCCAGGACCCCGTCTGCAGAATGAGGGGTGGAGAACTGTGGGCTCTGGATCACCCCCAGATTTTATCACTGCCACTGGACACTTTCAAAAGGTTCAACGTCAGTCTAGGGAGCTGTGTTTGACAGAGGGTTTCTTGAACGTTCTAGGAACCGAGGGGAAAGGGAAACACGTAAAGCGAAAGGGGAATATCCTGCACTTTTCACTTGGGCACGCCGAACTCAAAGTAAACATCCTAGAAACATCACCGCAGTCCGAAACCCAACACCCAGGTAGCCTCAGGAGCGCGGGAGCCGGGTGCGCTCGGCCACGCGAAGGCCCCTGGGGGTTGCAGTCTCCCGGCCGGCCCTCACCGCAACTCCGGAGAGCTAGGCAGAGCCCGGGGACTACAACTCCCAGAGGGCAGAGCGCCTCCACGACGCTCACAGATCCCCATCAAAAGAACTGGTCCAGAACTGCACCTCTAAATCCAGGCTTATTCTCTCCACAGGCAACTATTTAATTCAGTTCCATAGAGTAAACCTTGGGACTCAAGGGTGGGAATCGCCTTACCTTCTCCAGGAGGCAAAGGCGAGTCAACGCGTGCCACCGCCATACTTCCCGCTTGCTAATACCAAGCAACCGTCCTCCGGCAGCTCTGTGGAGCTTGTAGTCGGGTGGAGGAAGCCGGAAACTACAACTCCCAGGATGCACGGCACCCAGAGGCCCAATTGGCTGCCTACGCCTAATGATGTAAAAGGGTTAGAATCTGAGCCGCAGTGAGTTTAGGAACCCTGGTCAACTCCCTTATTTGACAGATGAGCAAACTGTATTGTTAGATGAACATTTCACTCCCTTTTGTAGGCGTTTGCGAAATTTGACACTTTTACTATCGGGGTGATTATAAGATCACTGCTTAATGCAGATTGAATTTGAGAACTCATTGCCAGAAAGTCTTTATGGGGTCTGCCCCTTCTATTGACAGTTCTGAATAACTTGAAAGTTTTCAATTGTACTGTAGGAATGGCTTGGGCTATCTTGCTGAGATAGTCAAAATGGAGACCTTTTATTTGAAAGGTAATTAAAGCATACTGGGATAGAAGCTTTATATGGTATTTTTAAATGGTTATTCTTCAATATTTAACAGAACTTTAGACCTGGGAGTATATTTGATTAAATAAGAACCTAGAACTTTTCTAGGGAGAACACAAAAGAGGTTTACTATTTCGTCTCCAAACTAAAGAATTACACTGTCTAAACGGAGGAAAATAGGCTCACACTTTTGATACAACTACTACATGCTAACTAGTGTGATTGTAACTATGAACTCAAGGAGATTTCAGGGAATGGAGAAAGAAATGAAAACTACAACCTTCAGAGAAGACTTGAAGGAGGAAATAAAATGGAGTTAGGGCTTAAAAGACAGGTAGATGCTAAACAGTTCAGAAGTAGGTGAAAAGACATTAGCACAGGCTGCAGGTGAGGGCAGGTGGTAATGAAGCTGTGCTCACAGGAAGAGAGAAACTAACCTGATAGCACCACAGAATGTACAAAGGGAGTTTCCAATTTCTACTACCCATTTCTCTATTCCCTCTTGCAACCTTTATTCTGAACCTCCCTCTTTCTGAAACAGCTATATCCGAAATCTCTGATAATTTCTATTTGGGAAAATCCAGTAACTCATGCTTCTAGATTTACAGGCTCTTGGTTCTGTAAGCATTCCCTCCTTCCTGGGTTCTCCTCCTATTTCTCCGACTACACCTACTTAACTTTTCTTTTTCTTTCTTTTTTTTTTTTTTTTTACTCTCTTTTCCACTGTTTTCATCTAGAGGCAAATTTCCTAGTTCTGAAGAGGGAATTAAGACTAGGAATTTTTTTCTTCTAACAAGGAAACTCCTTTCCTAAAAAGCACAGTCTTATCATATAGGTACAAGAATAAAGCAAGCCTGAATTCTGCCTCCTACTAACCTTTGTGCCCTGGAATTGCTGGGGAGGATTAAAGAGAGACTACAGCTCAGCGAGGGAGGAAGGGTGACAGTTCTGTCCAATTTAGCAGGGCAATGACTTGGGAGGGGAATCCTGGAAGCCGAGAGAGTACTTGAGCACAAGTTCCTGCAAGTTTACAGCAATAGCAGAACCAGAGTTTTGCCTGGTTCATCTGACCTGGGATCCTGAGGAAGGGCCAAAGGATTTCTTTTGGTTAACTAACTAGGGTCATGGCTCTCAAAGAGAGTGGTGAGATGTTCCTGGCCAGATGTCCCATATGCTCAAGTGAACCAGCAACCCTTTAAATCACACCGCAGAAACTCTTTTCTGCTTCACATAGTACTTTTACATCTAAAATCAAATTGCTACACTTAACTATTACTAAACTGCCTCATCATGTATATATGTTAAACCGTGCAAGCTCCGATCAATTTGGAGGATTCTACTAACCAACACTATGAACCTCTCAACAAGGTAGCATTTTTTTGGCAGGCACAGGCCCCACAAGAAAGACTTTTCTTCCTATCAGCACAGTATACCTGATCTCTGCCACAGCTGATAGTCCTGACTCATGTCCCCTGTCTCTAATTCACCTGCCCACTGCTACTGGCATGATCTAAGTAAAACAAAACCATTTATCATGTTAGTCCCTCCTCAAAAACTTCCCTCTTGAAATTCAGCTTTCAAGGGCCACCATAATCTGGCCTCACCCTACTTCCCACCATTCATTTTACTCGTTTTCACTTGGTGTTTTTGAGTGAGGGATTGACAAAATGAAATGTGTCTCAGAAAGGTTAAGCTGCTCATATAACAAGGATGAATTGAAAAATAGAATAGTGGCAGGAAGGAGACTATTGTAATAGTGGATGGTAACCTTTAACAGAGTGGTTTCAGGAAAGTATTATATACAAGTTTAGATAACATGAAGTTAAGAGACTAGGTAGAAAAGAAACTTGAACAGCACTAGTGGATAGTTCAATTTATCTCGACAAAACAAAGGTTTTCTAATTAGGATGAAAACTTATACTCAAAAGAAGTAAATATAATAATAACTTTGAAGTTTTAAGTTTTTTGTTGTTGTTTTTTAATTAAAGTTTATTGGGGTGACAATTGTTAGCACAGTTACATAGATTTCAGGTGTATAATTCCGTAATAATCATCTATATATCACATTTTGTGTTCACCACCCAGAGTCAGTCCTTCCTCCATCACCATATATTTGATCGAAGTTTTAAGTTTTAAAACTAAGAAGTTATTAATATAAAGACTGATACTGTCAAAATTTTAAAATTGTGCCAATTTTGTTTTACAATAAAACATATTTACATAAAGGTGTAAAATATGTAAAAAATCTTTATGTAAAGGTGCATAAAATTAAATGTTTTCTTTTCTGGTTAGTATTCATCAGTAGACTCTTATGGTCCTGCTCCTGTAACAGGGCCCAGTTGGGACCCCCACAAAAGAGGCCTTGCAATGTCCCTGGCCTTGCCTGTCCCTGCCCTAGAGCTTAGCAATTGAAAAACCCCCTTCTTACGGTTTGAGCTTAGAATGTCCCCTGTCCAGTTCCTTGCTTTAGATAATTACCCTGAAACTTGTGCTTGCTTACTGATCACAATACCCCATGCTTAATAATCTCAATCTCTATGGCCTAGCATTCTTTCCAGGTTACTGTCATCTCTCCTCCTGGGTTGATGACCATGTTGGAGAGCCACATCGTCAGAGGGAGGAACCATCACATAGCCTCTGGAGGAATGTCCAGATTTTCCCTTAAATATCCCAGGCTGATCTGAGAATGTTAAGGCAGTTTTTGAAGGTGTTAACCCGCTGCTGTCTCAGACCACTGGTGCTCTGATAATAAACGCTTATTCTATGACCCAGCTCCTGTGTTGGTCTATTGGCTGCGCAGCTCAGGCAGCTCGAGCCCTGGACTCGTTTGGCCTCCGGTTTCACTCCCTAATCTATGACTACAACATGGAAAAAGAGACGGCCACAATGAAATATCTATTCATGGGTTATCTAGAAGCCCCATATGAGCATTAACTTTCCTCATTTTATGTATTATTAAACAGGTTAATACATGATAATAAAAACCAAACAGTGCAAAAGATTATACACTGACAGTTTCATGTGTTTTCTCTGTGCAATTGTCTAGAACAGGGGTCGGCAAACTTTAGAGACAGAAGAGCCGATCCTGTCCCTCACAACAATTTAAAAATTATTTGAGAACCATAAAACAAATGAAATCACCATTACGTGAATAATATCCTCTAAAAACTTTATAAATGAAACTATGATAGTTTCATTTTCACTTTCAATTTTACTTCAGAGCCACATGTACGTACCCAAAGAGCTGCATGTGGCTCGCGAGCCGCAGTTTGCTGACCCCTGATCTAGAAGAGGGGCTGCAGTTCTTTCAGATTATCGAAATGGTCTGGAAATCAGAAAGAAGTTTAGAACCAAAGTTAAAAAATTTCAATAATAAAATTCTACCATAATATTTGGATGAAAGGGCTAACTATTATGTCTTCTTATTATAAAGAGGTTCTAGCTGGGCTTCTGTGCAGGGGTTAGTGCTGAATGAATTGGAAGCTGTCTCAGGGAGAGGGAAACAAAATAGTGAATGACTGTCTCCTCCACCCATCTAGATGTAAACTGTTAGCCCAGCATTCTCCAAAGCAATGAGATTTCAGGAAGGTGGACAGAACAGTTTTAAGGCATCAATCCTAAATACTATGCAATGTCAGAGCCAAAATAATGAATATAGAAGGATTAGCCCTCTCAAGATGAGATACTAACATTTTTATTTTATTTTTTCCCCATATGATGTATCAGCTAATATCTGAAAAAAAGAAAAGGTCAGGGGCCAGCCGAGTGGCTCAGTTGGTTAAGCACTTGCTCAAGAGTGCAAGCTCTGAGCAACAGGGTTGCTGGTTCGATTCCCACATGTACCAGTGAGCTGTGCCTGAGCTGAGCTGCCACTGAGCTGCCAACAGGTGGCAGGATGGCTCAGCTGGTGAGAGCATGTGCTCCTAACAACAAGGTTGCCTGTTCGACTGGTGGGCTACGCCCACCCGCAACTAAAGACTGAACTCGGCACCTTGAGCTGAGCTGCCACCTGGGTGGCTCAGTGGATAGAGCATGCGCTCTTAACAACAAGGCTGCTGGTTCGACTCTCACCTGGGATGGTGGTTACACCCACCTGCAACTAACTGAACACAGCACCTTGAGCTGAGCAGCATGACTGGACTTGGAGCTGAGCTTGCTGTGCCCTCCACAACTAAGAATGAAGGACAACTTGGCAGTCCCCCTTCCCCAATTCCCCAACACTATTCCCCTTCCCCAATTCCCCAATAAAGTCTTTTAAAAAAAGAAAAGAAGAAAAGGTCAAAGTAAAAAGAAATTTCAAGAATAAAGCCACTGTGAGATATTTTCCTGGTACCTTTATCTGATTAACTGGGAAGAAGTTGTCAAAGTTCTAACTTTATACATGAAAGACTTCAAGTGCTTTAAAGCTCAGAAAGTTCACTTATAAGAGTGATAGTTTTACTCTTCACCCTTACCCCATTCTTGATTCATTTTTTAAAATAAGGGGTGTGATGGTTAATTTTGTGTATCATCGTGGCTGGGCCCCATTGCTCAGATGTATGATCAAACATGATTTTGGATGTTCCTGTTAGGGTGTTTTTATATAAGATTTACATTTAAATTGGTATACACTTTGAGTAAAGCAGATTGTCCTCCATAATGTGGATTAGCCTCATCCAATCAGCTGAAGACCTGAATGAACAAAAGACTGATCTCCTCGAAAAAGCATGGAATTCTCTGGCAGACAGCCTTTGCACTTGAACTGCAACACTGGCTCCTTGCTGGCTTTCCAACCTTCCAGCATCCTGCAGATTTTGGACTTGCCAGCCTCCATAATCTTATGAGCAAATTCTTTAAAATCTATACACACACACACACACACACACACACACACACACACACACACACACACACCCTATTGATTCTGTTTCTCTGGAGAACCCTAGGAGTTTTGGGGGGAAGAGAGGAGAGATAATCAACTTCCAAGTAGCTTTTAAATACTGAAGTCTTCATTCTGTAATTATATGTGATGGTCTACCTCATTTGGGGCTCTATTATCATCAGTTAGAGATATGAAAAATTTGGTCAATACTAAAGGGAATTTCTCTGAGGAGAAGGAAAATTCAAAGTATAGATGAATTACTTGCCTCTCAAATATGGCATACACTAGTGTAGCTTATATAAGTGATCTAACTAAAATAATTATTGGGATAGTACTACTACACAGTTGCTTGTGCACAGAATGTCAGACAAGATTTCAAACTATAATGCAAACAATAATCTCCAAAGGAGTCTAAATACATCTTTAGATGTTTCTTTTTCCTTCAAGATATATCTCCTATTTTAAAATAATGTAGCATGTATCCATTTATTTTTTAAAATACATTATTGTAAAAATCTTAGGAAATACAGGCAAGCAAAAAGTAAAACTAAAAATCTTACATAATCCCCATACCCAGAGACAGTCACTGTTAACATGTTGGTATGTTTCCTTTCAATCTTTTAATAATGGGAATATATCTAGACTCCATGCCTCCATATATTTTTTAAAACAAAAATGGATATATTTGTACATAGATTTGGTCCTGCTATTTTCAAGTAATATGTTTTGAAAATTTCCCTGTGACCTATTTTTGGTTGTTTCATACCCTTTAAAAATTTTTACCTTTTCTTCCTTTCCAGTTAAGAGAGGATAATATCAAACAGGAATATATAAAGTATATTGATATGCTGAAGAATGCAATTTTTGTTTCTTTTATTTTTTTTTCAAAGATTTTATTGGGGAATTGGGAGAGGGAACAGAGCTGGGGAATTGGGGTAAGGGGAACAGACAAGTTGCTGTCCTATTGTTCTTCAGTCTAGTTGTAGAGGATGTTGCTTCACTGGCCCATGTTGGTATTATCATTGTGCTCTTCCCAGGTGAGACAGATCAGTCGCCAGGCTCTGGGATAGCCGCTCACAGGGGCTCTTGGCAGCTCAAACTGGCTGCTGGCCGCTCACAATGGCTGCCGGCCACACACGGTAGCTTATGGCAGCCCACTGCAGCAGGGGCTGCAGCCTACACCGTCGCCGGCAACTCATGGCAGCCCAGCTCCAGATCGACCTGTTGTGCACCGTCTTAGCTGTAGAGGATGCAGTGTCACTGGCCCTAATGTGGGATCTGAACCAGGACCCTGCTGCTCAGAGCTGGCATCCCAAGCCAGCTCTTAACCAACGTGCCACTTAGCCGGCCCTGAAGAATGCAAATTTATGTGATAACTTTTTCTTTTCTGAAATTTTACTTTCAAAACTTTTAAATCATTAAGATTTCATAAGATTTTAATATTTAACTAGAACACAAATCTATAGTACAGAAGAAATAGGAATAACAATGTCTTTAAACTAAAATGTAAATTGCCTTCCATGCCCTCAAATGAAATATTAACTCAAAAGGCTACTTTATATAGAGATTCTCTAGCAGGGGTTGGCAGACCATAGCCTAACATTATTTGATTCACAAGTTTGAACCAAAAGCAATATCTCCATTCTCACACAAATTTGCAGTGGTTATATTTTTCAAGCTCAAACTACAGTTTTAGCAGTGTTTTACGGACTTCAGTGCAAATACAATGGAAATTTTCATATTTCAAGACCCATTTACCTGTGCAATTGAGGAGCTTTCACTTAACTTTAAATTGGAAATGATTAATCTGACATTCTAAAAAGAAAATATTAAGAGAATAATCTAATATAATTCTATAATTGCCTTCCAAGAGATTAATATGCTCAGTTTAAATCACATGTCCTTGAATTGATATCAGTATTGGACAATTTATCTGGGTGAAAAGACATTTTTCAAAGATTAAATTTGGAAAATATCATTACAGATCAGGATTACCAGATGAACATTTGCAGTTGATTTTGATGATAGGAAATAACTTTGAACCCTAATTAAGAGAAATGTTATCCTCCACCTCCCCAAAAAGGAATTTCATTCTTTTATTTTAGTAGACATGTTTTACAAAAACTTGTACTCAATTGTTTAAATTTCATCAATGAAAATTAGGAAATTGTTTTTTTCATTATATAAACACCTATATAATATTCTTAATTTTTCCTCTTAGCCTACAAAGCCTAAAATACAATATTTACTATTTGCAGACCTCTGTTGTAGAGCAAATAAAATCTGAGTAGAAAGTTAGCCAGTAGAAGGAAAGAAAGATTTCTAGCCAAAGAAGACAGCTTGGGCATATGAGTGAGAACCAATAGAGTATGTAAAAAATAGTAAAGTTATTACATACCAAATCATATAAACATCATGCTTCGTTCCTGCTTTTTTGAGACAATTAGTAATACCATTTTCTTCCAGAAGATGGCTCCCTTTGTTTTCCCAAAATTTTATGACGAAAAAATTCACTACAAAAAAATTTGAAAGAATTTTATAGTGACTACTCACAAACTCACCACTTTGATTCTCTTATCAAAATTTTATTATGCTTGTTTTATTGAATAGCTATCGCTCCACCCATCTTATTTTTTGATGTATCAGTACACCTCCTCCTATATACTTAAGCATGTATTTCACTAGTTGGTGCTCACTCAATATTTCTTTAAAATTTCCTTTATTAAGATAAAATTGACATACAATGAAATAGTCAAATCTTAAACAAACATTTCCTGAGTTTTGATAAACTCTGTAATTAACCCTAGACTCATAAAGATATATATAGAACATTACCATTAACAAAGAAAGCTCTCTTATACTTATATCCCTTCCCATTCAATCTTTCCCCTCCCACCCAGAAGCAACCACTGTTCTGGAATAAGGCTGCAATAAACATTCTTATATAAAGTTTATTTTTGCTTTAACAAATTTTTTTTTGGATTTTTTTTTAATTGGGGAATTGGGGGGATGGGAACAGCGCTGGGGAATTGGGGAAGGGGAACAGACAAGTTGCTGTCATTTTGGTCTTCAGCCTAGTTGTGGAGGACGTTGTTTCACTGGCCCAAGTTGGCACCATCACTGCGCTCTTCCCGGGCAAGGCAGATCAGTCGCCGGCTTCTGGACGGCCGCTCACTGCGGCTGCTGG
>NW_017731475.1:1149233-1232670 GCF_001890085.2 Hipposideros armiger
GGCTGCTCAGCTCGGGCTGACTCGAACCACTGTTGCTCAGAGCTCAAACTCTTGAGCGAGCTCTTAACCAACTGAGCCACTCAGCCGGCCCCAATCATTTTATCTTTGAATTTGCGTTTTGTAAGTGAAGTACAGTGGGATAATAGAGTGTGCACCCTGGGCTTGGAGCCTCAGCTCACATGTGGGCCCACTTCCTGGAGCCTTCTCATTTTCTAGGGATGGGTCCTGGAGAGTCGCTGGGTCTACAATCTGCTGATGCCAGACTCCGCCTCTCCCTCCCCTCTCTCCAAAGCTGGCAGCACCAATATGTATTCCACAAGGGGCTTGATGCCCACTTCCATCCGGTCTCCAGGTACATAACACATCCTAGGGTATTGCCGTACCTTGCATGTTCCAGTATATGCATCAAGTTCCAGAGCAGATCCTTGGGCACCTATGAGGGCCTGCACAGGCCCCAGCAAATGTCCTCACCTGAGGAAGCATGATGTCAAATAGCAAATGAAAAAAATACAATGAAAGGTCAAGAGACAGATTGCAGAAGAATGGAAATAGCTTAACATTTTAGCACCTTTAACGGCATCTTTTTCCTGATCTTTGTAAAAAGGACCCCACACTTTCATTTTACACTGGGCCCTGAAAATTATTTATGCACCTGTCCATAGGTGTTCTCCTCCCCCCCCCCACCTCCTTCCCCCTTCCTTTCAATTTACATGCTGTTGAAGGAATTAAGTCACAGGCTGGCCCAGTGGCACGTTGCTTGAGAGTTGGCTTGGGATGCCAACTCTGAGCAGCAGGGCTCTGGTTCAGATTCCACATTAGGGCTAGTGACACTGAGCCCTCTACAGCTAAGATGGTGAATAACAGTTCAACCTGGAGCTGGGCTGCTGTAAGTCACAGGCGACGGCGTAGGCTGGAGTGGAGCTGCAGTGGGCTCCCATAAGCTACTGTGAGCGGTGGCAGCCGGCACGAGCTGCCAAGAGCTGCCGTGAGCGGCCATCCAGTGGCCGGCGACCGATCTGCCTCACCCAGGAAGAGTGCAATGATAATACCAACATGGGCCAGTGAAGCAACATCCTCCACAACTAGACTGAAGAACAAAAGGACAGTAACTTGTCTGTTCCCCTTCCCCGATTCCCCAATAAAATCTTAAAAAAAAAAAAAGAAAAGAAATTAAGTCCCCCTGTAGATGCCAACTGCATCCCGGTGGTTATTTCACATGTCTCTCTATCCCCTATATTTCATAAATTAGTAGTTAGATGTGAAGACTTGATTAGAATTTTGTTCTGTATTTTCTTTTTTTTTAAATTATTTTTTTATTTCTCAATTGCAGTTGACATTCAATATTGTATTAGTTTCAGGTGTACAGCATAGCAGTTAGACATTTATATAACTTACAAAATGATCCCCCCATAAGTCTACTACCCACCTGGCACCATATGTAGTGATTACAATATTATTGACTATATTCCTTATGTTGTACTTTACATGCACCCCGATGACTATTTTGTAACTACCAATTTGTGCTACTCAACCCCTTCACCTTTTTCACCCAGCCCCCTAGATTTTTTTAAAGAATTCTTTACAATTTTTAAGAATACTTCATATTTTTTCATTTTAATAATACTTTATAATTTTAAAGGAAGTTTCATAATTTTTAATGCTGTATAATTTTTTTAAAGAATTTATTGGGGAATTGGGGAAGGGAACAGTGTTGGGGAATTGGGGAAGGGAACATTGTGTTTTTCCAGGACCCATCAGCTCCAAGTCAAGTTGTGTCCTTCAATCTTAGTTGTGAAGGGTGCAGCTCAGCTCCAAGTCCAGTTGCCGGTTTGTTTGTTTTTTCAATTTAGTTGCAGGGGGCGCAGCCCACCATCCCATGCGGGAGTCGAACCGGCAACCTTGTTGTTAAGAGCACGTGCTCTCACCAGCTGAGCCACCTGGCCACCTGCTGGCAGCTGAGCTCGGGCGCAGCTCACTGGCCCATGTGGGAATCGAACTGGCGACAGCGTTGCTCAGAGCTCACGCTCTAACCAACTGCACCACCCAGCCAGCCCAATGCTGTATAATTTTTAAACCTAGCAATTTTCTAACCCAGTTTCTAGGCAGTGCTTTCAAAGCCCTCCCTGAAGTCAATGCCTGACAGTCTTAGGATGGAGCAGCGGGCTGGGAACTATGGTAGTATATTCTAAAAGAGGCAAGATCCTTCCTATACCTGAGAAGAGAATGTTATTGGAAGAAAACACTCAGAATGCACTTACTTGGTTTCTAGGGGTGGTAAACACAGAGATGCACTTTCCAGATCCCTTTTCAAGCAAGGGCTTGCTGTCCAACAATGGGCATTGTGGTCAGCAGCACCCTCCAGCTGTCAAGCAGGGTCTGGCTCAGCTGCTGAGAACCACTGTACTTAGGTCACGACTCTCTGGGACAACCCACATCTGGTGACTAAGCAAAGTGGGGTTATAAAGAGGGTTGATCATTTGGTCCAACATGGGATACTCTGACAGGCAATGATTGTTCCAGAGCTCCTGGCAGGGCTGACTGATGTTTAGTTGGGCCTGCAATGTATTTAACTTCTTCTGCCTAATACTGCTTTCTCCCCCTCCTTTCATAAGACTTGATCCCTAATAAATATCTTGCACCCTAAATTCAGTCTCAGTAAATGCTTCCAGAGAAGCCAGCCCATGAACTAGGTGATATTATCCCATATATTCTACTATCTACTACTATAAGTGCATTACTCCTAAAATACAACCTATTCCAAACACTCTTCTGAACTTGTTTAACTTCCCACTACACTGTTCCACCTTAATATTCTATGGGCATCTTAAAATTAGTCTTTCCGAAACTGACTCTTTCCCCCACAAACTTGCTCCTTACTTTTATCTGTCTTTTGATGAATGATACCACTATTCACTAAGTCCCCATCTTCACAACTTTCTTACCTCTTGTATTATCTATTGCTATGTAAACAAATTATCCCCAAATCATCGTAGTTTAAAACAATAAACATTTATGATCTCACAGTTTCTATGGGTTAGGAATTCAGGAGGGTTTATCTAGGTGGAAATTGGAAGAGTAAGGAACATGGTCTGCCCCCAGAGCCTCTGGAGGGAGCACAGATACCTTGACTCCAGTCCAGCGAGGCTGATTTCAGACTTCTGGCCTCCACAATTGAAACAGAATACATTTCTGATGTTTTAAGCTATCAAATTTGTGATAATTTGGTACAGCAATCATGGGAAATTAATACAGAAGGTGAAGTATGTATAAAATGTGAAGAAGCAGTGAAGAGAAGAATGCCCTGTTCTCAGGAGATATATTGAGTTGAGAAGAGTGCCAACTTTGGTTCAGAATCGCTTCATAAATCAGTAAGAGAATGGAGTCCAGTCCAGCTGAGCCTTTTGCCTATAAAAGAGAATGTAAGGATAAAGTCAGCAAAAATTTATGGATGGTGTTGGAAACTTGTGCTTTATGACACAATGCAAAATGGTTTTATGTTTCTGTATAACTGCTTCTTATTCTAAGAATGTTTGAGCACAATTTCAGGTGTGATATACACAATGTGTTGCAAAGAACCATGAAATGCCAGCTCAAGAATGCCCTCCACAAAAGAATAAAAAGACTGAAATCCTTAATACCCACCTTCCTGTTTTATCTCCACAGAGCTAGTCAAGCGAAATACAATTTTGAAGACCAATAAAGCAAAATTTTTCTAAAAATTTTTCTAAAATGCTTGGGAAGTCTATAAATTCTGGGTCTCTGTGGAGCAAACAGGACCAATTCTGCAGGTAAATCTTGCCTCCACCCTCTACTCATATCCAGCCTGACTCAGAGCTTATAGAAGACAGGACTATAGAGGGAAAGAAAAAAAAATTTTTTTTAATGATCAAACATTTGTTTAATCAGCAGTGATTTAAAACAAAGAGATTGCATGAATGTCAGGGTTGATTACCTTCATCGAGCCATGAAAGCCTGAGGAATTTATCTGCCTATAGTCTATTTAGACAACATCTTCCCAAAGTATACCAGGTATTCTCAACAGCTGTTCAGATTTGGTCAGGCTGTCAGATCTCTCCCTGTTGCTTTGCTTTTCAGTTCTATCTAGATCTCTGCTAACTCATTCTTAAGACTGGTTCCAGCAAATTGTACAGCTTTCTTAACATTAATCAGCCACCGTATTGGATTTTCCAAATCTCTTCAACCACCTACTTAGTTTTTAGGGTAAGCAGCTTATAGAGATAGCATAAATCAATCATTACATTTGTTTCCTAGTATTGCCTCTTGCTATTCCTCATTCATGGTATGCTGAAGTATATCTAGCATTACAGAAGTCTCAAGAGATTGAGGCGTTGACCTTCGGATGGGTCTGGTCGGAGCTCTCTTTTCCAGGACCCCAGGAAAGGGCTTTGCCCTTCTTCTGTGCAACCGCCAGCCCTAAGCTCCAATAGGAAACAGCCCCACAGTCTAGCTCTTCCCCATCGGCAGTCGTCATTTTTGCAGCACTAAGGCGCTTACAGTGCTTACGTAATAGGGATTTTGTAAATTGAATGAATTAATGTATGTAAATGCTTTAGCCTAAGTCCTGGCACAGAGAAAGCACTCCATGAACTCTATAACTATAATTAAAGTAACGCGCCATCACGCACAAGTCAACTCGTACCGCTTGGGAGCCAGTTCAGATGTCATTTTTTTTTTTTTTTGCAAACGGTGAAACTAATAAAATTTAATGTTGTTGATTGAGGAAATGGGCCCACACGGAGGGCACAAATGTGATTTTAAGTTCTACCTGCGGGGTATTCGTCTGTGGGTCACTAAACTATAAGAGGGAGAATTCACATTCCTGCAGCAGGATGATGGCTCTAGGACATTTGACTGTAGGAGAGAATGACTCCGAAACCAACCTCCTGTCTGCCTGCGTGACTGTCACCTCCCTCTCAACCCCAGAGCCTCCGCCAACACTTGCAGAATTACTCGGGAGGAAGGCGGCCGCCGCTAAAACCTATGTAGACAAATCGCCTGGTTGTTGTGACGTCATCACCGAGCGCCCGGGTTAGAGAAGGGAATTGGGGGAGGAGATTGGCTCCCCTTGACCGTATAAGGCCTCTACCCATGATCCTCTCCTCTTCACCATTTTTCCTTCTTTCGGGCGGCCGCAGCCATGAAGTAAGCAGGCACCCTGCATCCCAATCCGCTTCCATCTTCGGGCCGATCTCCTCTCGGGCGTCCCGCGTATGGCTTTTTGCCATAGACACCCTTCCTAATGGGCATTCGCTTTTCGTTACAGGGTCGAGCTGTGCAGTTTCAGTGGGTACAAGATCTACCCCGGACACGGGAGGCGCTACGCCAGGACCGACGGGAAGGTGAAAGGCCGTGTCGGCTATACGCGATTTTTACTCTTAACAGGAAAAACCGGTTTAATTCGGTCTAGGCGGTTTCATTTAACACATCATTCGTGGTCCCTGAAAGGCTTGCTTCGGGGACCCTGTGTGTAGTGGTTGTAGGGATCAGAAACATCTAAGTGAACCATTCTTGAGCTTTGATGTAGTGTGAGTCAGGTCGAAAATTAATGTCCCGGAGTGAGGGAAATGGGCCATCGAAGTGTCTGGGTGTTTTATGGACACCAGGTCCTCTTGGAATCCCGGAAGGGACAGGAACTAGCTGCCTCCCGGAATTTGACATCCCACCCTCCTGTGACATGAGTTGAACTTTGCGTGCTCTTGAGGAAAGACAGGCCCAAATGCAAAGATCTTGGAGGTGCCACCCAGTTAACTGACAGTTGTGTGACACAAGCTGTTTGGTCTCTGAGCCTCGATTTTGTAAAATGACAGGATAGAACAAGAATATTAATTAGCCAAGGATTTCAAGCTCAGCCTTTTCTACTTTGTATAGTTGAGTAGGTAACTTCTATACTTTGAATTTGTCTCGACAGGTTTTCCAATTTCTTAATGCAAAATGCGAGTCGGCATTCCTTTCCAAGAGGAATCCTCGACAGATAAACTGGACTGTCCTCTACAGAAGAAAGCACAAAAAAGGACAGTCGGTAAGTGAAATGCACTTCGATGTTGTGGGCTATCTCTTAACTTGTTTAAACTCTGACCATTGGTTGCTGCTCTGTAAAATTGTAACTAAATGAAATAGTATGTGAATGTGCTCCTAAACTGCAAAGCTTCAGTGAAGTGAAAATGATTGATATTAACCGTGACTCCTTATACATCTTATTAGGCTTAAAGTAAATACCAAGTTGAAATTTGAAAGCATCCCTTTGCCCAAGTCAGATAAATTACATGAAGCATACTTGGGTTATAGGGCACCATGGAATTGTTTAAGGTGTTACAGTGGGTGGGAACTTGGTTTTGATTATTATGTTTATAGGATTAGTCCTAATACAGATATCAGTGGAATCTTCCAGCATACTAGTTTGTTCTCAAGAAGACTGTGTGTGTTTTTGAATGCTTTTTTAGCTCGATGGAAATTTTCGAGAAAAGGTTTAAGTGCCAAGGCAGTAGGGTTAGTATCCAGGAGGCTTGGAGTGTTTAGACTCTTGAATGAAAGACATTACTAGGTATTGTGGGAGTTCAGAGGAAGGAGAAATGTGGGTTTGACACATCCAATAGGGTAGCTGTTATCAAAAAAGGAAAATTACAAATGTTGGTGAAGATGTGGAGAAATTGGAACCTTTGTGCATTGCTGCATGTTAATATGGTACAGGTATTGTGGAAAAGAGTTTGGCAGTTTCTCAGAAAGTTAAAGAATTAAAGAAAGTTAAGAATTATTGTATGACCCAGTAATTCCATTTCTAAGTACCTAACCTAAGAGAATTGTAAGCAGGAACTTGCACAGATAACTTGTACACTGATGTTCATAACACTTATTCACAATCGCCAAAAGGTGGAAACTATCCAAATGTCCCATTAGTGGAAGAGAGGATAACAAAATGGGATATATAAATAGCATGTTATTCAGCCTTAAAAAGCTGACAGCCAGCCAGCATGGATGAACCTTTAAGACACTAAATGAAATAGTATCTTAAGATGCTAAATGAAATAAGCCAGACACAAAAGAACAAATATTGTATGATTCCACTTTTATGAGGTACCTAAAGCAGGCAAATTCATAAGACAAAAAGTAGAGGTTACTAGTGGTGGGTTGGGGGAGGAAGAGATGGGGAGCTATTTTTTGTTTGTTTGTTTTTTAAGATTTTATTGGGGAATCGGGGGAAGGGGAACAGACAAGTTGCTATTGTTTTGTTCTTCAGTCTAGTTGTGGAGGACATTGCTTCACTGGCCCATGTTGGTATTATCGTTGCGCTCTTCCCGGATGAGGCAGATCGGTCGCCGGCCTCTGGACGGCAGCTCACACCAGCTGCCGGCCACACATGGTAGCTTATGGCAGCCTACGCCGTCGCCGGCCACTCATGGCAGCCCAGCTTGGGGAGCTATTATTTAATGGATGCAGAGTTAGAGATGATGAAAACTTTCTGGAGATGGATAGTGGTGGTTATTGCACATAATTGTGTGTGTGTTTAATAAGACCGTTGAATTATAAACTTAAAAATGCTTTAAATGGTAAAGTTAATGTTATGTATGTTTTATCACAATAAAGAATATTTTAAAAATGGATTTGAAAAAAGAAAAAATATAAACAAGTAAATAGTCACATTTTCTACAATCAGATTTCATCCTGGTAAAAAGTTTAAAGTAAAACCACTTTAAAGTGCATTTTAAACGAGCATTTTAGTTAAACACAGACGTGCCCTATTTTCTCCATATATTCTGGTGAAAATTTTAAAGATATTAGGCAGTTCTTCAAGTATATTTTAATTTTTCTTGGACTAAGCGGTGTGCTGAAAGATATTTTTCCTCATAAGCACTGTAGTATAGGTGTCCAATATAAAATCTTCAGCAAACATTTGAATTGTGCTGTCTTGATTCCCTGACGCTTGGTGGCTTTCCTGTCATATGTGATTTTCTAACTTGATTATTTCTCCCAGTGACCGTACTCTGAGTAAAAACAAACAAAATAGGTGAGTTGAGGTTTGATCATTCTTTTCCAAAAGTACCGTATTTGCCGGCGTATAAGACGATTTTTTGGCCCTGAAAAATATGCCTCCAAGTGGGGGGTCGTCTTATACGCCAGGTACACTTCAGATAGACTGCCCATAGTGCTTGCCCCGTGCCATAGTGGCCTCCCGATGCCCGCCCACTTCATTCCACATACTGTTCAGGCATCAGCAGCGCTGCTGGGTGTATGCTCGGCTGTTATGCGATTTTGCTGTTATGCGATTTTACCACACTCGCAAAATTGCACACAGCCGACCATATAACAAACTCTGTATTTTGAGTGGAAATGTTAGGGGGTCGTCTTATACGCCGAGTCGTCTTATACACCGGCAAATACGGTAAATTCTTTAAATGGTCTAAGATCACTTTTAAAGTACTATCCAGTTAGCTTCCTCAGAATTTGACCTTTTGTCTCTTTAAAGTAGTAAAAAATGGCCAGGATTTATAACAGATGGTTTAAACAATCCATAATAAAAAGGCCCAAGAGAGGGCTCCCCTGTTCCCTTATGTGATGCTATAACTACAGCTGGAAAAGTACTGGCACCTGATAGTACTGGTACCCTGACTTCCACCCTCCAGAACATGAGAAATCAATTTCCGTTGTTTATGTGCCTCTTAGTCTGGTATTTTGTTACAGTAGCCCAAATGGATTAGGACAAATACTAATCTTAAAAGACTTCATATCCCCTGCCTTAAACACTTACTCATTACCCAAATTCATGAAGCAAGGTTCATTAGTGTGCTCCCCATCTTTTTGTTTTGTAGGAAGAAATTCAAAAGAAAAGAACCCGCCGTGCAGTCAAATTCCAGAGGGCCATCACTGGTGCGTCTCTTGCTGATATAATGGCCAAGAGGAATCAGAAACCTGAAGTTAGGAAGGCTCAACGAGAACAAGCTATCAGGTGAGGAAGCCTTCATTGTGAGCGTTATTTAGGTTTAATAAGTTTATAATACAGTCTAAATGATTTGTTGAAATTTCTATATGCAATTAAAATGATTGTGCATTTCTGTATGTTACACTGACTTGGTGGTTAATGACATTTATTGACAAACCCTTTGGATTTATCCTAAAAATAATTGGAGATCAGGAAGGAATATGATAATTCTATTTTTCCAAAACACTCTAGTTCCCTGTTAATAAGCTGTACCCTTAAGGAGTAAAGTGCTTTGCCTTAAGTTATTTTTAATCCCACAGGGCTGCCAAGGAAGCAAAAAAGGCTAAGCAAGCATCTAAAAAGACAGCAATGGCTGCTGCTAAGGTAATTGTGGGATTGGCTTGAATTTCTTGTTTCAAACAACAGGAAAGTCTTTTTTTTTTTTTTAATCCAAATTGTGGTAAATGAAAGTTTCAAGTTTTTAAAGAATTTGGTGCAAGTCTCTAATGCCGCAGTTCTCAACCTTCCTAATGCCGCGACCCCTTAATACAGTTGCTCATGTTGTGGTGACCCCCAACCATAAAATTATTTTCGTTGCTACTCTATAACTGTAATTTTGCTACTGTTATGAATTGTAATGTAAATATCTTTTTGTTTTTCGATGGTCTTAGGCGACCCCTGTGAAAGGGTCGTTTAACCCCCAAAGGGGTCACAACCCACAGGTTGAGAACCGCTGCTCTCATGGAAATAATGTTCATAACTGGTTTCTGCGTGTTTTGTTTCTTAAAGTTTATTTTGAAATAATTTGTTATGTCTCCTTAGCTCATCAAGTCTATGACAGTACCTTTGTCTTTCATTTATATTTCATATAAATGTGGACTTGTAACTTTTGGGGAGGGTTCTTAAGATTAATATTAGGAATGCCATTAAATAGAAAAGCAGTCTAGGGTACATGCAGAATTTGGACATAAGGGAGGGGTAGCTGGTTAGAAAAGAAAGTTGCATGGGATAATACCACATAACATGTTATCTTTTTACAGGCTCCCACAAAGGCAGCACCTAAGCAAAAGATTGTGAAGCCTGTGAAGGTTTCTGCTCCCCGAGTTGGTGGAAAACGTTAAGTTGGCAGATGAAAATTTAAAATAAAGATCTGACTATAACTAGATTGTGGCAGAATTTTGTAAGAGTACATTTTCTGGAGTAAGACCTCCTAATGTAAGCCTCTTAGGTGGAGAGATGTTACACAAAATGATGTCAGCAAGATCTGTATGGTTAAATGCAAGTTTTGCTCACCTCAGATGTAAGGGCATGTTACACAGACTACACTGTCTTTAACTTTTTGGTTATAGCTGTAAGTACTAGGGTGCTGTGTAGATTTAGTCTAGGTTGATTGCTAAAGAGGCACTTTTCCCTATGATTTGCAGAAAGTAAATCTTTTTAATGAATTATTTTCTTAAATTATTCTTTTCCATAAGTAGACACATTTATTTTATATTGGGTTTGCCTTTTGTTTGCTTTTATCTCAACCTCTTATTATTAGCTAATAGCTGAGTTATAAGTGCTTAAAACTATCAACCGTATTAATCTGCTCTTGATTTCAGATAAGTTGAAGAGCACAACTTCTTGAGTAGAATGTACTTAGAAATTCCCAAAGCAGTTTGTTGAGCTGGGAGTTTGACAGAGCCATAGTTTAAATTGAAAAAAATGCCTGAGTAGCCTGCTAATTTTCAAGAGGTATATGTATATAAAATGTGATATGGAAAATAGTAATCATAATTTATGTTAAGAATAGGCTTGACTTCTACAGAAAGTAGATCATTACCACATGCAGGGATACAACAGCACCAAATTGTAAGGCTACAACAGCGAACAAGCCACATCCTCTTGAGAAACATGCTTTTTTACATATAGGAATATTAGCTGAAGGCAAAATCGGACATCAACATTTCCCCCCACCTCTATTCTATCCGAGGGAATGAAATTGATCTATTCTTTCTAGTGCATGTTAAATACAGGCGTTGTTCTAGGTGTTGGGAGTCACAAATCAATGAAACAGTCGCTTCGGGGAGACTTAAGCTAAGAAGATATGTAAAATCAACATAAATATGCAAGACATACTGATTAGTTTTTGCTTAGAAATACTAAGATTTTGCTTGAAAAAAATATTGTAAGGTGTTCTTTATGAAAATAAAGGGAAAATTAGATTTATTGGCTGTGAACAGGGAAAGGTAAAAACCAATCAAAATACCCAACTTGAATACAGAGCTACAGAGTCTACTTTTTGAAGACAATAAAAAGTCTCCTTAAAGCACTACTTTTCTAGTCTAAAGGTCTTAATAAAGGAGAACTGCCGGTTCTGATTACCCATAAATTCTGGGTAGCCTGCAATCCAAAAAGAGCTAGAAAAAAACTATCCCAGATAGTCCCACTCACATTTGTGGAGACAGAGGCTCCCCCAGTTCCTGTGGCTTGTCCAGATTTCCTCAGGTGATCCCATTGCTTTGCTATTTTCTTAGCATAAAAACGGGAAGAAATCACAAAGGAAAAGATAGATTCAACCTCAAAAAAATTGTAGTTTCTATATGCCAAAAAATATTTTACACAAAGTTAAAATGCATATTACAAACTCATGTCAACTATCACAATGTTAATTGGCTTATATATAAAGAACTCAAAAATGATTAAGATTGTCCCAATAAAAGTTAGCCAAGAATATAAATTGATAATTCAGAGGACAAATAGAAATAAATATGCATTAAATGTAAATTTTTCACTGAAAAAAATTTAAAAATGGGATACCAAAATTTAATTGAATAGCAAAAAAATTATTTTTAATGTCACTGCTCATGCACGTTTATTTTTATTTACATCTGTTGGAGTCCTGGCCTGTACTTCATTTTATACTATATTAACTTTTGTCCTCTCATTGTAAGTTTTCCAGGAATGTTATTTTAATGGCTGTGTCATACCTGACCCATGAAGAAAGGTGGTATTGACCCAGCAATCCCTTGTCGAAATTTTGTTCATACCATTTCCACCACTGACATACCATTGCCCTGAACTTCATGTATGTGGATATTTGCTGCATTTTGGATGGCTTCCTTAGATTCCTAGAAGTGTAATTGCTGGATTAATAGGCATGAAAAATAGGTTTTCTAATCATTTCCAAATTACTTTCAGGAAAAACTCAACAGCACCACCCCCACCAGCCTTTCTCATTGCTATGCTGGCAACATTATTCTTTTTTTCTAATTATTTTCAAAAACTTAATTACTTTTTGAGTAGATGATGCATGACACACATAGGTTACAAACCACAAACTCCCAAAGGGTAAGTGGTGAAAAGTCAGTCTCCCCAATACCAGTTCCCTCCCCAGAGAGAATGTAACTCTTCCTGTGACCTGGTCACCTCCATCTGGCTTGTATGTTTGATCAGCCTTTACAAGGACTTTGCTTGCTTGCTTCTTTGGGGGTGGGGGTGGTTACATCTTTTTCTACAACATTTATAGGAGCTTTCTCTTTTTATTGTAAAATACACGACATAAAATTTGCCATCTTAACCATTGTCAAGTGAATAGTGGTATGATGTGCACTCACATTGTTGTGCATCCATCTCCAGGACTGCCATCTTCCCAAACTGAAACTGTCCCCATTAAACAACTCCCACCCCAGCTCCTGGCACCCACCATTTGCTTTCTTTGCTGGGAATTTAAGGACCCCATGTGAAAGCACTTCTAGGTCTTGCTGTGTTCTTTTTAATGCCTCATTGTTTTCCGTGTTTATTTCTGTCTACCTAACCTGCTGTCACCACCACCCAGGAGAACCTGTGGGATCGATTCCTGGGGGTGGACTCTGAGGAGCAGGTCCTGACCACTGTGGGCCCTGCTGACTGCCCTAGGAGGGTGTGATAACAGCTGTTCCCTAACGGTGGGGGTGGCACCCCACCTTGACTTTGCACCGTGTTTTCAGCCCTCTAGTGGCCTCCAGTGCCCGTATCTGGAGACTGCTGCCCTATGGCCCTGGCCAGCAACCCCCTCCCGACCTGTTTCTCTTCCAGACACCCACTAGAAGCAGACATTCATTTTGGAGGTTCTACCTGGGTGCCTCAAGTATTGGAAGTTGCATGGTGGTGGGTGTCTATGTGCAGGACGGCTGGCTCTGCCTGTGGGTCTACTAGAACCTCTTCCCAGGGAAGGTGCCTGTCCCAGCTGGCCAAGTTAAGGCCACCTCCATCCCCACCAAAACAGGACGAGTGGGTGACCAGCGCGCCATCGCCGGGGGCGCAGGACTACACCAAGAGCAGAAAAACAACAGGAGCGCCATCTTTGTTCAGTGTGGCCTTGGGCCTGCGCCTGGGTTTTATAGCCACGCCGATCTTCACACCGCCTTCTCCTGACGTCACCTTGCGTCCCACTCGCGTCCCTCCTGACCTACTTGCCAGGAGGCTCTTTTCCCGGCGCTCCTGAGCCACCTTTTCGTACGCCCTTCCCTATACCCTTCCTCCGGTGCCCACGCCCGTCCTTGCCCCTTGTAGCGCCTGGCTCCCTCTCCCCCAACGCGGAGCCTTCATTACACAGATGGAGCAAGGGGAAAGGGGTGGGAAACGAGAGTAGGTAGGGGTTTCGGCGGTAATACTGCAGCCCAGGATCTTCATGCTGCAGCTGTTCCCTTTGCTGCCATCTGATAGTTGTGAGCACAGGACTTCAGGGAAACATCTGCTGCAGGTGGCCTAGGGTAAGGGCAGAGGTGAGGCTCCAAGAGGAAGGATGATTACACGGAAGATTCTGGGAAACAGGAAGATGGAAGTGCTGTCAGACTTAGTAGCTAGCACCCCCTCGTCCCTCCTAGGCTGTTGTCTGTCTCCTCACTGCCGTCATTATGGAAGATTTTAGTCCCTCCTGCTGCTGGCACCACTACATCTGTTCTCACAGGACAGTTTAACTTTTCCGCGGAAGACAATTGGACCACCTGTAAAACATTTTATTAAAACGTGTCTCTGTATTGGCCCAAAGGCACAGAGGAGAATCCAAGTATTAGTGAGCTTCCTTCTCAGTGCTTTAACGGGTTGTGTTTTGGCAGAAACTGTATTGGGTGTAGGGGGATTTCTTTAACTTTTCTTTGCTATTCCACCGCTTGTTTACTTACAATTTTATTTTAATCTTCTTACCTTTTATATATTTTTTCTTTATATATTGAGTTTTAAAGGGCATGATTTCATACAGAGGAGTGGTAGTGCTGGCACAGCACATACACAGCCCTTGGAAGGTGGGTTTGGACATCTACCCAAGGCAGGAAGGGTGTATCCACCTAATTCTTTCTCTCCCCATCTGTAGTCCGTCTGCGGACTGAGTGACCCTAAGTAAATCCCAAGCCTGGCAGTTCTCTTTCCTCGGGGCCTGGGAGCTCACATACCTATCCCAGTATCTTTCAAGGAAGTTGTCTCAAGTATGTGGGTCATCTGTAAATTCTTGCAACCCCCACCCCAATTACCATGGAGACGGTGCATCCTGTTTTGTGAGCCCATTGCATTCACCTATCTGCCCCTCTCCTGTGTCCACAAAGCTCAAGGGGCCTCACCCATCAACTGCAGACTCCAGGGCTAGTCTGGAGCTTGCAGGCCCCAGCGAAGCAACAGTAGTGCCAGACCCCTGCTGCTTAGGAATGTGTCAGCCTGTGGCTCTTGTCTGCACTGCAGATACAACCCAGAGACCGGTAACCAGGGCCACTGCTCTGGATTACAAGCTAAAAATCTGAAATTGCTCCTACACTAAATGTTGGAAAATGCCTTTCAAGTCTCCTAGACCTTTTGTGCATTCAGTATATGTTGGGTGTAAGTGTATACTAAAAACATGCAAATGAGCTATAAGAAAATAGTGCTAACTATTCTCACTCCTTGCCAACATAATTACCTTCATATGTAGAAAATAATCACTATATAAACTGATCATTGCAGAAAAACCCCGACTATTCATGGGTAGTTTGGAGCCAGTGGTTTTAAGTTTAGAAATTACAATCGCTTCTATCATCGAGGGACTTAGATTTTTATAACACTAACTAGGAGCTACATTTCCGTGTGAATGGGGTTTCTTTGCTCGAATTCATAGGCTAACATCATACTTGGAGTCTTAAAACCTGACACTTTTATGTTGTCGGTCTCAGAAGGTAGATGGGTGGAGTGGTGGGGCACTGACTCCTTCAAACCTTGGGCTATCTCGGACGGGATAACAATTGCCCACCTGCTCCTACACGTGCTTAGAGCACGGGAAAGAAGGGTAAAAATAAAACGGGAAACTGCCAGGACTTAAGATGTCTGGTCAAAGCCACTTCGCTCTCCCAGGAAGAGCCTACCCGCTTCCAAAATGTCCTCCCGCAGTTCTGACGACACTCGGTCGGCTTCATTAAGCCGGAAAGCCAGTGATCCAATCAGGTCTCAGTTCCCTCACCCACTGCCCTTCATTTACGTCACTTCCGGTGGTGCAGCAGCCATTTTGTCAGTCGCCAGTGGATCCCGCGCGCTGGAGAAGTGCAGTTCCCCCTGGTTACTAACTCGTCAATTCTCCCTTCGCGCTGCGGGCGCCGGGGCGCCGTCGAAGAGCACTCACCACAGACATAGCCGTTCCTCCCTATAGTGTAGCTGCTGCTGTTACATCCGCTTGGAGCTAGTGCGTTGTCTTCCTCCCCCGCCACTGACAGGCGCCCTCAGGGAGCCGCCGTCAGCGATGTCAAGCGAGGAAAGCTACCGGGCCATCCTGCGCTACCTGACGAACGAGTGCGAGCCGTACGCGCCGGGCACCGAGGGCAATGTCAAGCGTAAAATCCGCAAAGCGGCCGCCTGCTACGTGGTGCGCGATGGGACCTTGTACTACCAGCGGCGGCAGCGGCACCGCAAGACCTTCGCGGAGCTGGAGGTGGTGCTGCAGCCTGAGCGGCGCTGGGGGCTCATCGAGGCGGCGCACCTGGGCCCGGGCGGCACTCACCACACCCAGCATCAGACCTGGCACGACTTGTCCAAGACGTACTGGTGGCGAGGTAGGATCTCGCCCGCGGCGAGGCGGGTTGGCGGCTTGTTGCCCAGGCAAGGCCCGCTGTCGGAGGCGGGCCTGTTAGCAGAACCGCGAGTTTGAGAGTCCCTCACCCTGCTTCCCGGACGCCCCTCGCCGCCGACCCAGTCTACGCTGGGCTTTGCAGCGGCTGCCAGGCGGAGCCGAGAGTGTGAGGGACACGAAAGGAGCCGCACTTCCCACAGGAAGGAGGCCGGGGAAGCTGGGGGCGGGCCCTGGCCCGGGGTGGGGCGAAGGGGGGGCTTTGCCGGGGGCCGGGCCAGCCGTGGGGGAGGGGCCGGGACGCGCGAGCTGCGCCGGGTCCTCCTCCCGCAGCACCTGAGCCGGTGGCTCCTTCCCTTAGGGGAGGCTTCTGGGCGGGGGGCGGCGGTTAGCGGGGTTGCGTGTTGGGCCATCTAAGATCCTGTTTGTGCTGTAGGTTTGGGGGAGTGACAGTCGGCCAAAGGCCGGGCTCCAATCTCCAGTGCATTCTGTTAGGGTTTTGGCCAGCGCGTTTTTCTGGACCCTTTTACTCGTATTCCTCAAATTGTGCTGCTGGGTTGTAAATAAGGAATAGTGCAATTATGTGCAGAAATTATTTGGAGTAACTGAAAACCATCACCTTGAACCTTGTTTTTAGGGCAAGAATTCGATGTAAAGAATAGCAGATGCTCTTAGTTCTGAATGTTTCATATTCTTCCCTTGAATACTGTGAAAAGCGCTTTGGAAACTGCTAGGCACTATATATGCCTGGAAGAAACACGGTTACTGTGTCATAGTCATGAAGTATAGCTCTCAAGTTTTTTGAACCTTGGAAACCAGGAGAGCAAGGGCCCTTGGAGACACTGAACAGGGGATGGTTGTATCCAACACAGAAGGGGAGGAAGGTTGTTTAACTGTAGCAAATTGTTCAACTTTGCAGATAGATCACTAGAGCAGTGGTTCTCAACCGGGGACGATTTTACCTCCCAGGGGACATCTTGCTGTCTGGAGACAGTTTTGGTTGTCATAACTGATGGTGGTTGAGGGTTGTATTGACATCTAATTGGGTAGAGATCTGGGTTGCTCCTAAACATTGTACAGTGCACAGGACAGGACATCCCCCACCACCGCCAAGAATCACCTGGCCCAAAATGTCAACACTGCTGAGGTTGACAAACACTGCACTAGAGTGAGAAACTTCCTCAAGTTGTTTTATTAGAGGACTACTCACTAAGGTCATTTATTTTACTTTGTTCTGGGTCTTTACTGAGTAAATAACCTTTTAATGGTAATTTGGTGTTTTCTGTGGATTTTTTTTTTTTTTTTTGGGTACCAGAGAGGTTCACCAGTGAGCATTATTTAACAAACACTTAGTGGTAGTTACTGTGTGTCAGACACTGTTCAAAGTGTTTATACATATTAATATTTAAACCAGATGATGACACACAGGCACAGAGAGAGGTTTGAAGACTTGGCCATGGTCACAAAGCCAGTTAGAGGATTCAGATTTTGCTGCATAACTAATTACATCCCCTTGCAGTAATCTCCCACTCTTTTTTTTTTTTCTTTTACCACTCTTAAAATAGTAAATTAACAATGTTTACATGTTGATGTCTTTTGAGTGGTTAACCTGAGTCAGGTTCTTTCAGCTTAATCAGCTCTGGGTAAATTAAGAAGGTCAGGTTTCTGAATCTTTAAAACTACAATAGATTTAAAATGATCCTATCAAAACACTAACACTCGAGTTAAAGGACTTATAAAACATAACAGGATGACTCTTAAAACAGTTGATCGACTATCATACATTAATAGCATGTTTTTCCTGCAGTCTTTATAATTTTTCATCCTTGTTCCAAATCTTGTGTAATTTTTCCCAATACCATTTTAACTCATCCAGTTAATAGTTTCAAACCTCTGCTGTATGCAGAATATATTAAATTGTGTAGAAACATAAAATGTTTAGAAATACATAGAACCAAAGTTAATTAGAAAAAACAGCCTCTTCTTCTTTATTTTGGACATAGAAATTTCCATCGCAGTACTTCTTATTCTCCAAGTATGTTTCTTTCTTAGACATATATTTCCATATATTCTCTTACATTTAAAAAAAAATTGTGCTAAGATATATAATAAAATTTACCATTTTAATAATTTTAAGTGTATAGTTTAGTGTTAGTAAGTATATTCACATTGTTGTGTAACCATACTAACTATTCAGAAAACTTCACCCCTTCCCCGATTCCCCAACACTGTTCCTTCCCCCAATTCCCCAATGAAAATCTTAAAAAAAAAAAATCTTCAGAAATTTTTCATCATCCCAACCCATTTACTCTTATTTTTTTTATAAATATAATGAACATCTTTTCATTGTTTTACAAAGAGAATTAACGTCTTTTCCATTTACCCTTAATTGTATGCAAAATATATATCCATCCAGCCTTTTTTGTTACTTACTATATACCTCATAGAGGTATAGACTTGTTATTGACTTTAATATTTTTGGATGCTAGACTATAACCTCTATTGTTCTCTAAATCTATGTAAATGCCTTTTTGATGAAAGTTATATTTAACACTAACCCATTTTTAAATTATGTTCTAAAAAAATGCTGTTCTCTGAACAATCAAATTTGGAAAATTTCTAGGTTAAACAGGTTTCTTTACTGTAGAACTCAGAATTTTTAATAAGATAATATCCATTTTGTGTATTTAAAATGAGAATATAATTTCTGAATTTATTAGTGCAGTGTATACTTTTTTAGTAAATATGGGACATAATACAATTTGAGAAATATTGCTTGAATACTCTCTAAAGGTTGAAAGCAAGAAACTTGATATATTTTGACATCTTGAAACTGTTTTCAGGAATTTACTATATACCTCAGTATCTTTTTAGCTAATTAATGAGCCTTTTTATTTGCATTTTACTTGGGGATTATGGGGGAAGAAGTTTCACCACAGGGATGGACAAATGTGTTTCTGGGTAAGTAGCATAATATACTGAAGATAACATGGCTTCTGGAGGCCCAGCTATGCATTTACTAGATGTGACTTTGGACAAGTTACTTACCTCTCAGGGCTTAATTTTCCTGGTCTGTAGAATGGGAATTATTTGATTCTACCTTATAAGGGTGATTGGATATGTGTGTGTGTGTGTGTGTGTACAGTAAATCCTCACTTAAAGTTGATAAGTTCTGTGACTTTAAGTGAAATGACATATAATGAAACCAGTTTTACCACAAGCTAATTGATATAAACAAGAGTTAAGTTCCCACTGTATCTCATCAACGTTGTAACAAACCAATGTTACTTGAGGACCTACTGTGTATAAAAAGTGTTACTCCTTGCTCCCTACTCCCACCCCAACATACTGAGCTGGAAGTTGAAATTTAGAATAGGGTTTTGTGAGTGGCTTGTGTATAATCAACTTTAGTTAAGTTGTGTATTCTGCAGTTTCATGTAAATCTGAAATCTCATAGCTTTCAAAAAAACAGATTTATTTTATATTCTGATTACAAGATTTGGTTGTAATCCTGTTTAGGTTACAAGTTGGCTCCCTCTGTCTTTTTTCATCTGCATTTCGGGCTAAAGGACATCATTCATCTGGAACATCTGTTCTTTGAGATCAAAGAACTGATGGGAAACAGTGCCTCTTAAAGCTTCTAATGAGATATGGCACACATCATATCCATTCATATCCACTGACCAAAGCAAATTACATGGTCAAGTCTGGTGTTAGTAGGGTGGACAGGTATTAGCTTCATCTACATTATTATTACTATTTATAAAGGTAAAAAACAGTTGAATATTAGCAATTTCATATAGATCTTATTGCATGAATGAGTTGCAACTCACATGGAAATGGGTGGTGCTACATAGTCATCTTATATGGTGGGGAAGTGAGTAACATTTTAACATAGCATGGAAACAAGTGATCATTTAAATAACCTTATATCTTTGAAAAAATGTATTGTAAATTCTAAAGAACTCACTCTGGGGACTTTATGGGGCATACATGTGTCTGCACATATGCAGTGGAACATATTAGTGTACACATTAAATAATACACTACATTCTTTAATTTTCAAATGAGAGCCGTATTAAACTTGACTTGTTAATTTTTATTGTCATTGTAGGTATATTAAAGCAAGTCAAAGATTACATTAAACAGTGTAGCAAATGCCAGGAGAAACTAGATCGCTCCCGTCCAATATCAGATACTTCAGAAATGTTAGAAGAATTGGGATTAGACCTTGAATCTGGAGAAGAAAGTAATGAATCAGAGGATGACCTGAGCAACTTTACTTCACCTCCAGCTACAGCCTCCAAGCCTGCAAAAAAGAAGCCAGTATCCAAACATGAACTTGTATTTGTAAGTGGAATTTTCCATTTAGCTTTAATGTGTGTAACTAGTATATTAGTATTTGTAGTCTTTTTGAATTTTTTCTTAAACCACTAAAACTGCTTGACTATTGGCACTGACAATGAAGATTTAAGCAGGTCTGTGTCTAAAGTAATGCACTATATTATATACACTAAAAGTATGCTAATATATGTATGTATATTAAGGTTTGGAAATATGCTTTTATTTTCAAACCCAGGCATATGACTAAAAGTATGCTAATATTACCTCTTCATTAATCATAAATATCCCTGTTGTTGCTTCTCTTTAGAATGTAACATTGGTTTGTTGTTAATCACTCCTCCTCTCTTTTTTTTAATGGTATATTGGTACAGGTAGAATACATTTCTGGAAGCAGTCTTTGGGTCATGCAGCAAGGTAAAATTAAGCTGGCTAGGTCTTTGTTTTTTGCCTGTATTAGTTTCATATATCATTGGATTCCTGACTGTTAAGAAGAGACAGCAAGAAGTGAAATGCAGGTTTTCATTGAACATAGATAAAAATAGTGAGAACAGTGTATCTTTTCATTTAAATACATAGGTAATAAAGACTAGCAGGCTATTCATATTAATTAGTGGTGTCTTTTAAAAGGGAATAATGTATCTTGTCTAAAAGTCTCTTATGGGTGGAAATACAGATGATATATAATACAACTCTTGGTCTCAAACTTATTTTGATAGGTTGACACCAAAGGAGTAGTGAAACGTTCTTCTCCAAAACATTGTCAGGCTGTCTTAAAACAGCTGAATGAACAGAGACTCTCCAACCAGTTCTGTGATGTTACTTTGTTAATTGAAGGAGAAGAGTACAAAGCTCATAAATCTGTTTTGTCAGCTAACAGTGAATATTTTCGAGATCTCTTTATTGAGAAAGGAGCTGTTTCCAGTCATGAGGCAGTGGTGGATCTTTCTGGTAAGAACTTTCTAATACTCTTGCTTTTTGTTTATAAGTACCAGCTGGAAGAGGGTTGTGTGTGTGTGTTTCTTACAAACTCAGGATTTATGCTAAAGTGGGAGAAGCCCATTTATAGCAGCAGATTAAGCTATACTGATAAGGTCCTTCCTTTTGGCAAGGTTCCCAAGGTAGATTTATGGAAAAGGATAGGAAGAGTCATTTCCTATCACTGCCTCTTAGGTGAGAAATTTGTAGCAGTAGAAGAATATCTGGGATTTACACTGTTAAAAACAGTTTGAGAGAAATCCATACTGCATCAGTTTCATTACACTAAGTGATTATGTTATTTAAAAATTGACTGCTTATATCTTATATTGTGCAACATGTAATTAGAGAGCACTTTTGTAGGTCTGTTGTTTTTCATTTTTTAAGATTAATTATTAGAATTAGGTTCAATAATCAAACTGTCAATGTAGAATAATCAGAATTCCAGGTGTGGGTTTTTGTTTTGTTTTTAAGATTTTATTGGGGAATTGAGGAAAGGGAACAGTGTTGGGGAATTGGGGAAGGGGAATAGCGAAGTTGTTGTCCTTCAGTCTTAGTCGTGGAGGGCGCAGCTAGCCCAGCTCCAAGTTCAGTCGCCATCCGGCTGCCTGTTGGCAGCTGACTGCCGCTCAGCTCAAGGTGTGGTGTTCAGTCTTAATTGCGGGTGGGCGTAGCCCCCCATCCCATGCGGGAGCCTAACGGGAAATGTTGTTAGGAGCACGTGCTCTCACCAGAGCCATCCTGCCATCTGTTGGCAGCTCAGCAACAGCTCAGCTCAGGTGCAGCTCACCATGTCGGAATCGAACTGGCGACCCAGTTGCTCAGAGCTTGGGCTGTTAACCAACTGAGCCACTTGCCCTGCCCCGGTGTGGGTTTTTTTGTTTCTTTTGTTTTATATTTATTGTGAATGAATAATTTAACTTTTTTTTGGCCTCACTAGACTAGAGCTTATAAAAGGGCTTAGGAGTCAAAAAGTGAAAATTTAGGAAGAATTAAAGTAGCTAACCTTATTTATCCATTTTCTCATAATATTAACTTGCTGCAACTCTTGAATTACTGACATCACTGTGAAAATTTCATTTCCTCTTTCTGAAACAAAAAAGTGACTTCATCCAGGTATATAAATACTTAACCTGGTATCACTGATCCTTTTCTACCTTATACTTTTTAAGCTTACCTCTTCTGGGAAGACAAATATATATATATTTCCTTAGCAGTAGCTATATGTTTAATTACTAAAAAATATTTATTAAGCATCCACTGTGTGCGAGGAAGTAGCCTAGGTTCTTGGGATACAATGGTAAGCAAAAAATTTATGGAGCATAGAGTTATATTAAATTCTAGATTAGTGATTTGCTTTTTCTGAGTTTGGTGACTCAGAGGAGAAAATATGTCTTATACTGGGCCATCTGAATAATAAAATTCATCACAAGTATAATCTTTTGATATCTTAGCTTTGGATTTTTTTTTCCTATCTTATGCATCTGAAAAAGAAAGAAGTGTATGGATATTGCTTTTTTCTAGTTTCTTAGTAGCTTATAGCAACTGAAATGTCTGCCCCCAAATAACTGCAGTACAGCATCCTAATTATTAAAGTACAGCGTCCTAATATTAAAATCTCATTTATTCTTCATTCTAAATGCATTCTAAATGTATTATTCAGCAAATATATAAGGCAATAGCAGATAAAGTAGACATTAAAATTTTTTGCTTTAAATATTAAGTGGATAAAGAATATTTACAAAATATGTACAGTATAAAAAATTATAAAATACTTTTTTTTAATTATCTACTTTAATGTAGTTGAATTTACCTGTGTTTTTCTTTGTTATTTATACTTTAAAAATATTTCTTTCCTACTCAGTCATATAGATATTTTCATATATTGTCTTTTAAAATTTTCATAGTTTTTCTTTCATATTTAATTTTTTAATCTATTTGGAATTTATTTTTGTTGGCTTGAGATAGGTGTTTGATATCATTATTTCCCATTTTAATCATCATTTGTCTCAGAATCATTTAGTGAAAACTCTGACTGTCCTCTTCCTGTCCATAGACCATGTAAATTCTCTTAGAAAAGAAATTTCCATGTGTTTGGTATTGATTCTAGGCTTTGTTTCACTCTGTTGGTTGTCTCTTTCTACACTCTTATCACTTGGCCTTAATTACCTTCACTTTATAATAATAAAGAAAGTCTCTCACCTTTATTATTCAGGTGGGTCTTAGTTATTCATAACCGTTTCCTATTCCATATAAACTGTAAAAGCAACTCACCTACCACAAAAAGAAAATAATGTATTTTGATAGAGAATATATTGAATAAAGTTTTAGAGATTAATCTAATAAAGGTCTCATATCTTTTGTTAGATTATTCCAAAGCACCTTATATTTTTTGATACTATTGTGATTTTTTTCTTCTTAACATTAATATAATTTTCTGATTTATTTCTGGTGTATATTGATTTTTATATACAGTTATACTGCTAAATACCTTTAGTTGTCCAGAAATTTATCTATAGATTCTTTGAGGTTTTTAACATCAAAGATATTATTTACTAATAGTAATAATTTTGTTTCTAGCTTTCCAGTCTTTATATTTTGAACTTTTTTCTTGCTTTACAATGCTGTCCAGGACCTTAAAAAAAAGAAAATCATCATTTTAGCAATTGAATAGAAATGATGGATGATAGAGGGTACACTTATCTGAGTCCCATTTCTAAAGAAGGTTTTTGTTTGTTTGTTTGTTTGTTTTTTAACCATGAAGTATGTTATTTGGTAAGTGTTTTAAATATATAATCCTTTACCCCCTTTAACATTAAGGAAATTTCCCCTGAAGTGGGTGTTGGCGTATCACATACTTGTCCATCTTTATTTTTCCCATTCTGTTAATGTGGGAAATTATGTTGATTTTCTAATGTTAAGCTAATTTTTCATTCCTGAAATAAATCCAATTTAGACGTGATGTATCACCTTTTGTATAAATTGCTGTTTGGTTTGTTAATATTATTTAAAACATTTCCATCTATCTTTATGAGTAATTTTCCTTTTTCACACTGTTGTGAACTTTGGGAGAAGACTTTTAACTGCTAATTTGACAAGTTCAATGGTTTGCCATGTATAATGCATACTTTTCTGCCCAAATTTGTGAGGGAAAAATAAGAATGTGCATTATACATGGATAGTACTAATTCCATAGCTATATAAATGTTTTTAATTCTTTTGTTTATGCTTATGAGTTAAAAGCATAACTCTAGGGCCGGCCGAGTGGCTCAGTTGGTTAAGAACTTGCTCAAGAGCGCGAGCTCTGAGCAACAAGGTCGCCAGTTCAATTCTCACATGGGCCAGTGAACTGCGCCTGAACTGAGCTGCTGCTGAGCTGCCAACAGGTGGCAGGATGGCTCAGCTGGTGAGAGCATGTGCTCCTAACAACAAAGTTGCCTGTTTGAGATGGTGGGCTAGGCCCATCCGCCACTAAAGACTGAACTCAGCACCTTGAGCTGAGCTGCTGCCTGGGTGGCTCAGGGAATAGAGCATGTGCTCTTAACAACGAGGCTGCTGGTTCGACTCCTGCATGGGATGGTGGCTATGCCCACCTGCAACTAATTGAACACAGCACCTTGAGTTGAGCGGCGCTACTGGACTTGGAGCTGAGCTTGCTGTGCCCTCCACAACTAAGAATGAATGACAACAACTTGGCTGTTCCCCTTCTCCAATTCCCCAATACTGTTCCCCTCCCTCAATTCCCCAATTTAAAAAAAAAAAGAAAAAAAAAGTGTAACTCTAGAAATCAATAACGATATCCATATGCAAAACAATACCCTGGAATACAATCATCAGTTTTGTTGAATTTAACAATGAACTTGCAACGACAGAGTTCTTGGCCTTCTAGTTCTTGGCCTTCTACAATGAGTAAATATCGTAAATTTGTTACTGGTACATAAAATTTCTTGTACCTTGTATCTGTTCTTGTGTTTTGTACTTATTTGTTACATAAAATTTCCTGTACCATACTATGTTAAAAAATAAATGCTAAAATTTCTTTATAATACAAAAAACAATTACCTAAATGTAAAATAAAAATTTGAATTAAAAAAAAAATTTTTTTTCCCCCTGAAAGTTTGGGCCAAAAACATGGGTGTGCATTATACATGGGAGCACATCATACACAGCAAAATACGGTATTCAGGTTTTCTATTTCATCTTGAGTAATTTTAGAAAGTTATATTTTTGCCAGAGTTTATGTATTTCATCTAAATTTTCAAATTTATTGGTACAAAATTTTTCATGTTCTCTTTTAAATGTTTCCAGTGATTTTAGATATGTCTCTTTCATTCTTTGATATTGGTTATTGATGCCTTTTCTCTCATTTAAAAATTTTTCTTACTAAAGGTTTACTTTTTTTTCAATCCTATTAAAAGCAGGAGTTGGCAAACTACAGTTTGCAGGCCACATCTGGCCCACTGCCTGTTTGTGTAAATAAAGTTTTATTGGGAGACAGCCATATCTATTTATTTACATATTGTCTGTGGCTGCTTTTGAGCTTATAAGGGCAAAATTGAAAAGTTGCTACATAAACCAGTGACCCACAAAGCTTAAAATATTTGCTTATCTGTCTCTTTCCAAAAAAACTTTCCTTACTACTATACTAAAGCATAATTTTTAAAACGTTAAAAACCTGACTTTTATGAAAATATAGTCCAAAATTTTTATGTCATTAATGGAGGAAATTAGTAAGATGTTAAAACTGCTTCTAATAGAATTTTTAAGAAAAGAATTGCTGTCAGCCAAAGGAATGTTGAAATGAATTTACTGATAGTTGAAGAACTGGTTATCCTACAGGGAAATAAACTAAGTTTTAGGGTTATCTTTCCTGATAGACATAGCTTCTCAGTCTTTCACTTCATTTACATTTGCTATCACTTTTTTCTAAGTTAATTTTAATAGAGTTGTAGTCAGTCAATGGTGTATGCTCAGCACTGCTCTTAAAGAACACCTGATAATCCTTTTTGCATATTACCAAGCTTTGGCTAATTTTTCTTGACACTCCTTTCAAAGAACAGCAATTGTTTTGTTTTATTTCTGCTCTTTATTATCTTCTTTATTTGAGCATATACTCTGTCTCTCTTTTTTGTTTTTAAGTGTATAATGCTTACTTAGCCCATTAACTCCCCACCTTTCTTATTGGGTTGTTGGAAAAGTCTTGATGCATGTTTGCAACAAATGGCACTAGTTCATTTTTGGAAGCACTAGAGTCATTCGCATCTATGTTATTGCTATGTCATTTGACAGCTGACAGTTCTAGCTTCATTCTAAAAGAAACTGAGCAATTTGGTTGAGTTGTGGAGATTTTACAAGTTGAAGATGGAAGACCAAACGGTGCATTTTTGCCATATTTTACTGTTTTACTTCCATAAAGGGAAGAACACTTGTCAAGCTTGTGAAAAGTTGCATCAAGTTTACAGTGACAATGCTCTACAAGAACGTCAGTGCCTACGATGGTTCATGAAATTTCATGCTGGTGACTGATCTCAACAATGCTCCTCGGTCAGGGAGTCCCACCAAGGTTGATGACGACAAAATAAAGGCATTGATCGAGTCAAACCCATGTTACACAACACGAGAGATTGCAGAAACATTGAACATCCATTATTTAAGCATTCACGACCACATGAAGAAGCTGGGATACGTAAGCAAGCGCGATATTTGGGTTCCGCATGAACTCAAAAGAAGTTCATTTGACGGTGTGTATAAACATCTGCGATATGCTCATTAAACATGAGGAAAACGATCCTGTTTTGAAGCAACTGATAACTGGTGATGAGAAGTGGATTGTTTACAACAATGTGGTGCACCAAATGGTCTCAGTCCCAATGTGAAGATTTGCCTCAAACGACATCGAAAGTAGACATTCATCAGAGGAAGAGTGTGCTCTCAGTGTGTTCGTATTTTAAAGGTGTCGTGTTTTTCGAGCTCCTACCAAGGAACCAATCAATTTGAATGTGTACTGGCGGCAATTGGACAGTTTGAATGAATCCATCATCCAGAAACCTCCAGAGCTTTTTAATTGTAAATGAGTTGTGTACCATCACGACAACGCGAGACCACACAAAAGTTTGATCACCTGTCAAAAATTATTGGAGTTTGGGTGGGATGTGTTGCCACACCCACCATACTCACTTGACCTTGCTCCGTCAGACTTCCGCTTGTTTCGCTCTCTTCAAAACTCCTTGTGTGGTATAACGTTCAATTCAGATGAGGCTGTAAATCATCACCTTGTTCAGTTTTTCACCATTAAAGACAGGTCCTTCTATGAACGAAGAATTATGAAGCTTACTGAAAGATGACAAAAGTTATCAAACAAAACGGGCAATATATCATTGATTGACCTTTGTTCTTTATATAAATAAATGACCTTTGAAAAACATAGACAAAATACGTCATGATGTTTCCGTAAACCCAATATTTTCTAGTTTAAGCATTCAAGGCTAGAAATTTGCCCTTAATTCTGCAGATTTGCTGACAGTTGCTTTTAACACTCCATGTGCTCTGTTTTTATAAGTTTAATTTTGCTTGAATAGAATGTCAGTTTTTTCAGTTGGATGCAGTTAGAATTAGATCAAGCTTGTTAATTGTTAATTCTGTGCTGATTATTTTGTGTGCTTGATCTGTCAAGTACTTTAGAATATTAACTATTATGATTCATTTGTCTATTTCTTTTTGAGTTTCTTCAGTTTTTGTTTTATGTATTATGAGGCCATGTTATTACATGCATATAAATTTAGAATTATGGCTTTATAATGAAATATCCTTTTATCATTATGTAGTGATCCTCTTTATCATTAGTGATGCTCTTCACTCTTAAAGTCTGTGTTGGATGCTATTGTAAACAATAATTTCTGTTTTAGCTATTGTAAATATCTTGAGCTGTGTAAACAATATTTTTGTTATTTGCCTAGGATATCTTCCTCCATCTTTTATTTTCAAACTTTTTATATTTTTTATGTTTTAGATATCTCTGTACATCACATTTCTGGATTTTGTTTTTAATCCGGTATGAGGATATTTGACTTTAAACTATCTTGCATGGAAACTGAGATTGTTGTATTTCATTAGTTGGGAAAAATTCTTAGCCAGTATCTCTTCAGAAATTGTCTCTGCCTTTTTCTCTGCCTTCTACCTTTCTGAAGCTCCAATTAGACAGACATTCTCACTTTATATTGTCTCTCTTAATCTTTCTGTCATAGTTTCTTTCTTTGTAGATTATTCTGGAAAATTATAGTTCACTCTTTAGTTGCATCTAATTTTTTGTTGAATTCATTTACTGAGCTTTTTATTACAATTTATTTTTGTTCCATTTTTAGAGGTTTTATTTCGTTCTTTTTCAGATGTCTCTTTTAGGGAGCTCCTTTTTGTGATCTTTTGCTCTATTGGTATGCCACCCTTTATTTTCTGTATCTGATTATAGCAATACTTAAAATCTTTGCTGGTTTGACTTATGTTCTTTGTTTCTGCTAGCTCTTGTTCATGGTGCCTTTTTTCTTTGTGATTTTTTTAAACCTGTGTACACTGAATTCATATTCTTTAGAACTTTGTGGGAAATCTTTGAGTCCTGGGTTGAAGGTGTTTTCCCAGAGGAAACATTTGCTTCTTTAGATACTGAGGGCATTTGCAATCTGGGACCACTTTAAATTCTCATCTTGAGGCTTTTATGACTACCAAAGTGTTATATATATTTAAAAATAAATAATAATAACCCACCAAAGTAAGCCTGGCTGTGGTCTTGACTACCCAAGGAAGATTTCTCTACTGCTTCCACTCAGTGCTGGGGCACTGAATAAATTTAAAATAGTATTTTAAAATATTTTCGTCTAGCATTTTTTTTCCACACATGTGAGTCTTTCAAGGCATCTGAGTCTGCCATACTGCTGGATGTGCAAGTACCTGTCAGTTTTTTTTAATCTATAACCACTGTCCATTTAAAATTTTTAAATTTTCATAAAAAACACATAATATAAAATTTACCCTCTTGATGATTTTTAAATATACAGTTCAGTAATATTAGCTTTATTCACATTGTTGTGTAACAGCTCTGGAACTTTTTCATCTTGCAAAATTATTCATTTCATTCTGTCTAAAATGTTTTGCACAGTGTGTATATGTGTACGTTCGTATGTAAGAAGGCTAGGGGTAAAAACCAAATACCAAAATTATCTATTATCATTTGGCAGTAAGATTATGAGTGAATTTTTTATTTCTTTATTTTGTGTTTATAGTATTTTATAGTAAACATGACTTGTATCTTTGAAAAAGTGGTTTTAGATATTCAAAGTGTTATTTGGAACAGTGTTAATCCTTTCATGGTAAAATTTTCTTATGATTTCATACTTAGATATTTAAAAAGGTACTAGGTAAAAGACCAAAATAAATTATTTTATTGGTATGCGTTTTTTTTTTTTAAAGAAATATTTTTACTTACCTCAAGCTTATTTAACTTGGTCTCGTAATTTGTAGCAGCATTAATCTGGCATTAGTCTATTTAAATATCAGCTTTCCTAACAATGGCTGAATTAACCATGATGATAATGTTGATGTGTAGTTCCCTCAGTTTTCAACCTGACTCCTAATGTATCTCACAGTTTAAGGCTTCCCTGTATACTTGTCCATCCCATCTGCCTATGTAAAAGGACCACATTTTATGTACCTTGAGTCAAAACTGAAAAACACAGCAAATGTGAGTTTTTAAAAGGTTGCTTTGGCCCTCTATATTTTAATAAAAGTTCTGTAAGATTATTATATATGAAAAAGAAGGCACAGAACAGTATATATAATTAAACCTGTAAGAAGGGAGAATAAGAATATTTGCTTGACTGTATAAAGAAACTCTGGGAAGCTATATAAATTCTTAATTGTACTGGTTATAGAGATAGAGTTGAACATATCACTGTGAAATTTTCTGATTTTTGAATTATGTGAATATTAAAAATGGCTTTTGAAAGTGAAGGACTGAGAACTTAGAAAAGCTACAAATTGATCTTATTTTCTCACATAAAATAAGAATGTAATACCTAAAATAAGAGTGTATAGTAATTATTTCATTCCTTAAACCAGGTAGGCAAACTATAGCCCTAAGGGCAATCCTTGTTTCCTTTGTTTTTTGTAAAGTTATATTGGAACACAGCCACACCCATTTGTGTATGTATTACCTATGGCCACTCTTTCCAGCTACAATTACAGAGTTGAGTAGTTGCAACAGACACTTATGGCCTGCACTCTTAATTATCTGATTCTTTATAGAAAACTTTTGCTGACCTCCCTGCCTTAGACCTTATTTTTAAATTTTTAGTAGTAGAACCCTTTGTTTCCAATCAATTTTTATTTGGAATTCTATTATTAAAATATACAGCTATGCTTACTGAAGTAAGGTTAGGGGACAGGTTGGTTGAACCCTGCCTACTCACCTGCATCCCTCTCTTTTTTTACCCTCCATTCTCCAGCAGCTGTTTCTTGAGGGGAATTTGAGGAACCCCCGGGGTTCTAAGGAGTACAGTTTGAAAATGACTGCCTTACAACAACTCTTTGAGGTAGTAAGTCTGATATTATTTTCTATTTTAGGTATTCAGGGACTCGGCTCATAGAAGTGAGTTAGTCAAGGCTTAATAAGCAACCAGAACACAAAACAAACCCAGGGTGTTTAATTGCAAAATAAATGGTCATATTTGCCTTTGTATTCTATTTTACATTGTCATAATCATATATTAATTGTTCTTATAAGATGTTTTAGTGGTGATTTGACTCTTTTGTCCCCCATCTCTCTTGTTTCATGTAGGTTTCTGTAAGGCCAGCTTCCTTCCTTTACTGGAATTTGCCTATACTTCTGTGCTAAGTTTTGACTTCTGTAGCATGGCTGATGTAGCCATCTTGGCTCGGCATCTTTTCATGTCAGAAGTTTTAGAAATCTGTGAAAGTGTACATAAACTAATGGAAGAGAAGCAGCTAACAGTATATAAGAAGGGCGAAGTACAAACAGTTGCATCTACTCAGGACTTACCTGAACAAAATGGAGGTACAGCACCACCTGTGGTTAGCAATGAAGGAACCACAACAACTTTATCTACTGAACTTGGGGATTGTGAAATTGTCCTGTTGGTGAATGGAGACTTGCCAGAAGCTGGGCAGAATGGAGAGCTAGGGCAACAACCTCAGCCCCAGGTTTCTTCAGAGGTGGAAACCACTCTGTCACCTCCACCTGTAGGCTGTATGACTGATTCCCAACCTGAAATGGAGTCTGTTGATTTAGTAACAAAAAACAACCAGACAGAACTAGAAACTTTAAACAGCAGAGAAGATAGCACAGTTTCTAATATTTATCCAAAACTTTCAAAAGAGAATATAACCAGCAGCTCTGCAGAAAACAGTGAGATGGGAAATGATACATCAATTGAGGATGTCTGTGATGAAGACATTCCAGAGAATAGGCAGAACCTTGGCCAATCTTTAAAAGATCAGGAAAATCTAGTCGCAAAGACAAACCTTGGCCCTGATGATGATACTTACAGAAGCAGGCTTCGACAGCGTTCTATTAATGAAGGGGGATATATCCGACTTCACAAAGGAATGGAGAAAAAGCTGCAAAAACGGAAAGCCATTCCCAAGTCAGCAGTTCAACAGGTATGATGAAGAGTTGACATTTGTAGTTTTAGCTTAAAGTTGAAAACATTCTATTGATAAACTCATGCGTATGGTGAAAATTATTTTGGGGTTAAAGGGGAGGTAAGTGCAGGAAAGCAACTTCATGTTTTAAATACCAATAAGATAATATGAACTTGCAATATTTATAGCATGACTCATTACTAAAAATGAAAATAATTATATTATTTAGATTGTTTTTTCTATCCATTATTTAGGTGGCCCAGAAATTAGTTCAAAGAGGGAAAAAGATGAAACAGCCAAAAAGGGATGCTAAAGAGAATACTGAAGAAGAAGCATCTCATAAATGTGGAGAATGTGGAATGGTTTTTCAGAGAAGATACACCCTTATAATGCACACACTAAAACATGAAAGAGCTAGAGACTACAAATGTCCGGTAAGTATCCGGAAAGCTAATTGAAGATGGCTCTAACTTCATGATAAGTAGAATCCAACTTACTGCTTCATTGTTATCCTACCATTTGTATTCTCTTTCTGTCTCTCTGCCTTATATTGCTAAGAGTCATCTTCTGATTTGTATGTTATCTCCTTGACAAAAAATATTTAGTGACATACCTCCTGATACCCCAGTAAGACAACAGTAAAAATCTAAGCTAGTTGGGCCAGCCGAGTGGCACATTGGTTAGGAGTTGGCTTGAGACACCAGCTCTGAGCAGCAGGGCCCCGGTTTGGATCCCACTTGAGGATCCAAACTCCTCATGTGGATCTTAGCTGCGCCCTCTACAGCTAAGATGGTGAACAAAAGCTCGACCTGGAGTTGGGCTGCTGTGAGTCGCCGGCGACGTCGTAGGCTGCAGTGGCAGCTGGCCGTGAGATGCTGGGAGCCTCTGTGTACGGCCATCCAGTGGCCTGTGAGCGACTGCCTCACCTGGGAAGAGCGCAATGATAATACCAACATGGGCCAGTGAAGCGACATCCTCCACAACTAGACTGAAGAATGAAAGGACAGCAACTTGTCTATTCCTCTTCCACAATTCCCCTACGCTGTGCCCCTTCCCCAATTCCCCAATTAAAAAAAAATATCTACGCTTGTAAAAGGGAAAAGAGAACAGGAGGGGAGACCTTAGCAACTAAATTCTGGCCTCTGGTAAATAGATGTGATAACTGATTCAGCAGATTTGAAAGGCTCAGTGCTATGCTTGCACTGGGAAAAGCTAAGAATCAATTGAAATTGTATTGCAAAACTACCAAACAGCTCAGAAATTTACAGTACAGTAAAACCTTGGATTGCGAGTAACGTGGTTTGCGAGTGTTCTGCAAGACGAGCAAATATTTCTAATACATTTTAACATGGTAAATGAGCGATGTCTTGCAATATGAGTAGTTTGTTTCTGGAACGAATTATGCTCGCAAACCAAGGTATTACTGTATTACTAACTACTTTGAAAGTGGAAGTGAGCCTGGTTGTTAAAAGTCTTTAACAATTAAGGGGCCGGCCGAGTGGAGCGATGGTTAAGAACTGGCTTGGGACGCCAGAGGGCCCCGGTTCGGATCCCACATATGAGGGCCAGTGACACTGACCTCCACAGCTAAGATGCTGAACAACAGTTCAGCCTGGAGCTGGGTTGCCTTGAGTCACCGGCGACGGCGTAGGCTGTAGCCCCTGTGGCAGTGGGTTGCCATGGGCTACTGTGTGTGGCCAGCAGCCAGCGTGAGCGGCCAGCAACCGCAGTGAGCGGCTGTCCAGAAGCTGGTGACTGATCTGCTTTGCTGGGGAAGAGCGCAATGATGGTGCCAACTTGGGCCAGTGAAGCAACGTCCTCCACAACTAGACTGAAGAACAAGACGACAGCAACTTGTCTGTTCCCCTTCCCCCAATTCCCCAGTGCTGTTCCCATCCCCCAATTCCCCAATTAAAAAAAAAAATCTTAAAAAAAAAAAAGAAGCAATTAAGTTACCACCACCATTCCCTCAGACAAAGATCTACTTTTCAGAAAAGATAAAACGATAACTGCTCTGGAGAACACTATAAAGAGAGGGTGAATGTACTATACCCAAAACAGAAAAATAAAAGCTTACATACTGAATATTGAAAAATTTTAAGTTCTCTTCCCCTAATCAAGGCTCAGAATGTTAGCAGCCAGGCCTTTAACCTGAAAGCAAAGAGATTTCTCAGAGGTGGGAAATCCAAAGCCCATAAACAAAAGGCCTAAAATTACTGCTGACTAAAGCCTGTGGTTGACAATCCACTCCCCCATTTACACAGAAATTCTAATGAATTTTTTTTTAACTTTATTGGGGAACATTGTTTTTGGGGGGAACAATGTGGTTTTTTTGGGAGGGGGAAACAATGTGTTTTTTCCAGGACCCATCAGCTCCAAGTCAAGTTGTTGTCCTTCAGTCTTAGTTGTGGAGGGCATAGCTCAGCTCCAAGTCCAGTAGCCGTTTTCAATCTAGTTGTAGGGGGCACAGTCCACCATCCCATGTGGGAATCGAACCAGCAACCTTGTTGTTAAGAGCACGCTTTCTAACCAACTGAGCCATCCAGCTGCCCCCAATCAAGTTTTTTAACATCTTATTTGAAATATGAATAGACATCACGGATAATCAGACTCATGATAAATATTTCAAGAAAAAAAGCAACTTCGAGGAATCCAAAACTATACACAGAGAAAAAAACTTCAAAAAAGAACCCTAACCACAAAGTAAGTTATATCACAGATAAATGAAAAAGTTTCATCAATGAAACAATAACCAGGTACTATATTTTAAAAATGGTACATTAAGAGAACAGAAGATGTTTTTAGGAATAAAATATAAAAATCTTAGAAAAACTGGAAAATAGAATTGACTAAATCTCTCAGAAAAAGCAGAAAGACAAGTTAGAAAGTGGGAGTGAAAGAAATTTAGAGGATTGGTCTAAGATGTTCAATATTCACATAATTACAAACAGAACAGGGAGAGAAGGAAATCATTTATGCAATGAAGAAAAATTTCAGAACTTAAGGATAGAGAAGTTTCCTTGTTATAAGGGCACATTGAATGCCCAGAACCATGAATGCTCAGAAAATAAATCTGTCAAGATACATTATGAAATTTCAGAATATACAGACAAAGAGAAAATCTTATAAATTGCAAAAGAGAAAAAAGATGGTCAGTCTCATAGAAACGTTAAGGGTTAGCATGACTTTAGGCTTTTCAGCAGCAACAGTGGAAGCTGAAAGACAAAGTCACTGTGCCTTTAAAATTCTAAAGAGAAATAATGTCTAACTTAGAGTCTGTAGCCAAATTATCAGTTATTTGCGATGGTAGAAGAACATTTCCAGATATTAAAGGTCTGGAAAGTTTTACTTCTCAAACTCCCTTTCTCAGGAAGCTATTGGCAGAGGTGTTCCACTAAAATGAGCAAAACATGGGAAACTTGGGGTCCAATTCTACAGAGTTTCAAGTGTAGGAAACAACCAGCCTAGGTTGGAACCGGACATAATGCTTTGATAGAGATCTCTGGTAAGGTCATGTGTTTATTTGTGTTTTTTTTTATTGGGGAACAGCCATGGTCATTGGTTACACATTGCTTTCATGCTACAATAGCATAGTTGACTCTTAAGGAGGGTGCAGCTCACAGTGGCCCATGCAGGGATCAAACTGGTAACCTTGGCATTGTCAGCATCATGCTCTAACCAACTGAGCTAACCATTCATCCCTAGGTGATGTGTTTTAAATCTCCTCTTAGTGAACAACCGAGGGAAGGGTTTGGTGATGAATTAGAAGTAAATACAAAGACAAGTAAGCAAAAAAGAAAACAGAAAGAAAGAGAATCATAGTGTACTATATGGCTCAGCTATAGTAACATTTATATCATCCAAATATTGTAAACACTGAAATTGATCAATTGAAATTATGCTATAACTACAATATTGAGAAAGTAGGGTAATGAGAAGGATTTTGCATATATGTAGGGAGGGGTGGGGTGAAGGAGAGTGTCGTTGTCCATTATTCCTGTGACTTAGACTTATAAAGATAAGCATCATGAGAGTCAAAAAAAAACAACAAAAACAAACAAAACTGGAAGAGAAAGTGGACCAAGAGACGAGTTTTATTTATTTTTAAAAAAAATAAGTCTTGTAGATGGTGAGCATATATAACTTTGATTGATTTCATGAATCCCCAAGAACTACAGTATAAAATCCAAAGACCATCACAGTTTCATTTTTCTGCTTTTCCCAACCCCTATATTTGCTCCACCTAACAACCATTATTAGCACTCCTATAATGTTAGCATTCTTCTGTCTTTGTGTCCTACAGTTCCTTCAAGACAGACCTAGCTTCCTTGATGAGATCTACCTTATTGCTCGGGTTACTCTCTCTCCCTTAAATATTTCACCTTTTTTAACGTATAAATCCGGTTTCTGTGGTTAGATTATAAACCGCTCCAGAGTGGGGGGCTGGGTCTTGTCCCTTTCATCTTTATAATCTGATACCTAACATACTGTCTTTTACATAGTATATGTGTTTATTGATTTACATAATTGTAACAAATGCGATGTTGAAATATGAGTCGAGTTTCACTTAACATTTATAATGGAATTACGGTTAGACAGAATTTTGTTTACTTTTTCTTTCAGTTGTGTAAAAAACAGTTTCAGTACAGTGCCTCCTTGCGAGCACATCTTATTCGACATACCAGAAAAGTTGCGCCCACTTCATCCTCTTCCAATTCCACATCTACTGAGGCATCAGGAACATCGTCTGAGAAGGGCAGAACCAAACGAGAATTTATATGTTCCATATGTGGAAGGACATTACCTAAATTATATTCTCTTCGAATACATATGTTAAAGCACACTGGTGTAAAGCCACATGCATGCCAGGTAAAGCCATACATTTATTTTATTATAAAGAAGATTGGAACTTAACTGCTGATGAGACTGGTTAATTCTGGAGTCACCCTCACTTTTATAAAATCTCACAGGGAATTCTGTGACATTTTTAGTTTGTTGCCTAGGTAAAGGGTGATTCCCAATTATGTTAATTTGCTGTTTAATTTGTTGTAATTTAAAATGAATCTATTTAGAGTGTTTGTGAAACTTACTAGGATTCAGAGGATATAGTGGGTGAGGATAACCAGTTCATCATCCCAGTCATCCCGTAACCTTAAGCAGGACCAACCTGGACTCGAAGGAAGACAGGGTTCAAATGAATCTCCTTTGCAAAAATCCTGCCTAAACTATGTATCCTTCTTTCTGAGGACTGAGGTTACCTAAAAATGCCAAAATATGACTCCTGGGTATAAACAATATACCCAGGGCAACTTTGGGCTATTCTCTCTGTCTCTCGTTTTTTTGTTTTGTTTTAGCTTTTTGTTGTATGATAATAGGATATAAGAGAATAGAATAGGGCCAGCCAAGTGGCTCAGTTGGTTAAGAGCTCGCTCAAGAGTTTGAGCTCTGAGCAACAGCGGTTCGAGTCCCGGCCTGAGCTGAGCAGCCGCTGAGCTGCCAACAGGTGTCAGGATGGCTCAGCTAAAATAAATAAATAAATAATAAATAAATAAATAAATAAATAAATAAATAAATAAATAAATGAATAAATAAATAAAAAAAATAAAGAGAATAGAATAGATCCTCTTGTACCCTTCATCCGGATTTGGTAGTTATCAACACATGGTCGCTTGTGTTCTATATATACTGTCATTCACTGCCCTACTTCTCCCTCCCCTCAATTATTTTGAAGCCAAGTCCTGAGCATCATTTTATTCATTTATTCATTTAAACTAAGTATTAACTGGGCCTCTGGTCTTCTAGTGTAGCACTACTTAAAATGTGTGGACTACGGAAGTACAGAAATGGAGAATGAGCATTTAGAAATGGTCATGGCAATTGGATGATATTATGACATTTTTATTGTGTTTAACAGAAATCTCTTCCCAGTGGATTGGGAAAGAAAAAAAAAACTGGTCTGTATCACAGAGTATGAGAAGCACTGTTCTAGTTGGTGAAAAGGAAATGAGTGTATTTTCTTGATTAAGCTCCCATGTCACTATTACTATATAAAATGTAGTGTTTGCCAATCTCACAAGGACAACATGAGGTTCTTTTGTGCTCCTTTGTGCTCTGCCAGTGATCACATGGGTGTAAGAAAAATAGGCAGTATTAGTTAAGTACTGAATTAGAAGATGATCAACCAGTTCATATCTTTGGCATTTGTTTCAACTTTCGCTTTGTATTGTTTATAACTTAAGTTTTTTATTTAAAATGGTATATTGGTTTCTCTGTCTGCATGCTCCAGAAAGAGCTCCTATCTTCTTTTCTGTTTTACTGGTTTAAACACCTGTGCTGTCTTAGGTTTGTGGAAAGACTTTCATCTACAAGCATGGTCTAAAATTACACCAGAGTCTCCATCAATCACAAAAGCAGTTCCAATGTGAACTATGTGTTAAGTCATTTGTTACCAAACGGAGTCTTCAAGAACATATGAGTATTCACACAGGTAATGAGAAATATATATTGACATAGTTCCATATTACATATTTTTAATTTACTATTGATTATGCTGTGATTATTTCAGAATTGTATTGCTATACTAATGGCTCTATGTGTATAGTTTTTTATTAATGAAGGTAAAGTTAAAAGGTGTTCTTAAGTCTAGTTTTAGAGCTCTTTGTATAAAAATATTCATTGTTTCCCTCAGTGTGGAAAAATGTGTACTGACTATTAAATCATGCATAATTTAGATCAAGGCACCTACAGAAATGGTCATTCTTTTAAAAAGTTAAGCTAGCTATGAGTCACCGGCGACGGCGTAGGCTGCAGCTGCTGCTACAGTGGGTTGCCATGGGCTACCGTGTGTAGCCAGCAGCCAGCGTAAGTGGCCAGCAGCCGCCATGAGCGGCCGTCCAGGGGCCGGCGACTGATCTGCCTTGCCCGGGAAGAGCGCAATGATGGTGTCAACTTGGGCCAGTGAAGCAACGTCCTCCACAACTAGACTAAAGAACAAAAAGGACGGCAACTTGTCTGTTCCCCTTCCCCCAATTCCCCAATAAAAATCCTTAAAAAAAATTAAAAAAAATAAATTAAAAATTAAGCTATAGGAAGATGTAACTGTCAGCATGGTATGTAGCTTATAATTATGTGGAAATGGCTGATTAAAGGGTAGAACTTATATTCAACTCTATACTATTATCCAGATGATTATGAAAGCATATCATATTTTTTAGATAGTAGTAGCCTTGCTAGCACTAGAGAGGAAAAAAAACAAGGATTTTGACCTGGTTTATTCTTATTCTTAGAAGGAGGCTGCCAAATGTTACAGATTAGGTGTCCCCTTGATAAAATAACTTCTGAAATATGACATAAAATATTCTATTGCAAGAGCACTTGATTGCTGGATCTGTGACATGGTTTTATTTTTATAGGGGAGTCCAAGTACCATTGCTCAGTTTGTGGAAAGTCTTTTCACAGGGGCTCTGGACTCAGCAAGCACCTAAAGAAACACCAGCCAAAGCCTGAGGTTCGAGGCTATCATTGTACTCAGTAAGTAATTAATATGCAAACCACTCAATTAATTTCATTTTGTTCTCACTTGGTTTATTTGAAAGTTGTTTCCAAAGAAAATATTTGAGGTGACTATAATTGATAACATTATATAGTATAATTAAAATTTGCTAAGAGAGCAGAACTTAAAATGTTCACACACAAACACACTGACACACATCTGAAGTGATGGGTGTGTTAATTAACTGGATGGAGGGACTCCTTTCACAAATGTATATATATATCAGATCACGATGTACACTTCAAATATCTTAAAATTTTATTTGTCAGTTATATCTCAATAAAGCTGGGGAAAAATATTTGAAGATAATGTTAAACTGTTACTTGTTTACTTTTGATTTGAATCACTTTTTTGCCTACATGTTGCTATTTATGATTTTTTGAAGTTTTATTTAGATATAAGTCACATACCATACAAATCACTCACTTAAAATGATTTAAAGAGATTCTTCAACTGTGGTACCTGGGGATGAGGACTGTGGGAAAGAATGGCCCCTGGGGCCAGCCAGAGTTTCTTTCTAGGCACTTTCTCTGAAGTGCTGGGCCTTCTGCTAGTTTCTCCTTTCTTCAGACTCCTTTCCTTTCTCCCTCTTTTCATTTTCCAAAGCCTCCTGAAGTCTCTTTTATAATTGAGGTAAAATTCACATAACATAAAATTCATCATTTTAAAGTGCACAATTCAGTGGCTTTTAGTATATTCACAGTGTTATGCAAGCATCAGCACTGTCTAATTCCAGAATGCTTTCAATACTCAGCCAGGCAGTTTATAGCTCTGCCTTGGCTTTCTCTTCCTGTTTGTACTGAGTCAGCCAGAGGTGAGAGCTTAGGGCCTCTTCAGGTCTTTTCTGAGCATGTGCCCAGCCCTAGGTAACTGTGTGGACTTCTAGATTCCTAGGAATATGTGAGAGTTTTTCAAAGTCCCTATTATGCTAAGTATTTCATTTCCCAGACTTTCTTCCCAATCTTTTGGTTTGTATGTTGTTTGTACCAAACTATTATTCCTTGCCCCAGGTGGCAGTGGCTAATACGTTTGCCTTTAAATGTTTTTAGCAAACTCCTCCTTTCCTCCAGCCCTCAGCCTGGAGGAGTTAGGTGAAATAAAGGCAAGCCCTTTGAGGGGATCCACCCTTCAGGGAGTCACCAGATAGATCAAAACACACAGTCACAGTTCTTTGGGAATAAGTCCCTCTGGCACTAGGAACCCATAGCGCGAATACAAGCCTTGCCTTGTCAGAGCAGGGGATAGGGGGCAGGGTAAGGCCAGATGCCACAAAGCTCTCTTACTGAGATTCAACTATTCTTTTTTTTTTTTTAGCTGAGTCATCCTGCCACCTGTTGGCAGCTCAGCGGCAGCTCAGCTCAGGCCATGAATCGAACCGGCTACCCTGTTGCTTAGAGCTTACACTCTTGAGCGAGCTCTTAACCAACTGAGCCACTTGGCCGGCCCTTAACTATCTTTTTCTTGACTATGTTTGCCTGGTCACTGTAAACTTCTAATTAGTTTTCAGAATTTCAATAAAATTGATTCTGACAGTTTTTGCCAATTTGTCCACTGCTTTTATGGAGGGATGGGATTTAGGAATTCCTTATTCTTACATATTGTCGATGTCACCCTAATCAGTATTATTTTAAAATATCAAAATATTTTTAGTTGTAAGTGAAGGAAAACCCAACCCTAAACTGGCTTGAATGAAAGGTAAAATCAAGGACTCTGGTTTAATGTTAACTGGATTTAGATTCATTAGCATCTGGTGACTCTGAGACTCCATCTGGACATGGCAGGGGCAAAGGTTTCAGCCTCATATTCTCTCAACCCCCAAATTGTCGAGCTGCTTTTCTGGTATTTCCTATAAAAGCCCTGACCCCCATTGGATCTGATTAAGTCATATGGACATCTCTAAATCAATCACTATGGCCAAGGGAGTACTGTGCTCTGCCTGACTTAGGTCTGAATCAGTTGCTCCATCCTTTTATGGTCAAGGGGGAGGCCTGCTCCCAACACATGGACAGAGAATGGGAAGTGGTAAAAATGGAGATCAGATGGGGTTGAGGGAGAGACAGAAAGTAAATGTCCTGTGTTGTAACCTTTGAGAGCTCCATATGATTCTTTCTAAAATGTTTCTGGTGTCTGGAGCTGAAAGAACTTAACACTCCTGCAGCCTTATTGCAAGATTGGGGTACTAGTGAATTCTTCTAATTTAAATTGGGGTCATCTTGTGGAGTTCTAGAAACCCAAGAATATACTGAACTCTTGGAAACTTGTTTTAAAAGAATAATAAGATGATCCAGTTGGGTGATTTAATTTTATTATTACAGATGTGAAAAAAGTTTCTTTGAAGCTAGAGATCTTCGCCAGCACATGAACAAACATCTTGGTGTGAAGCCATTCCAGTGCCAGTTTTGTGATAAATGCTATAGTTGGAAGAAAGATTGGTATTCCCATGTGAAGTCTCATTCTGTCACTGAGCCTTACAGGTGGGTAACTTTGAGGAGGATCTGGACTTAATTGAGATACATATGTACTTGGATTAGTTCTTATGGATACTGATGCTTTTAGGCTTTTTTAAATCTCTATTGTAGATGTAATATATGTGGCAAAGAATTTTATGAAAAAGCGTTGTTCAGAAGGCATGTGAAGAAAGCTACCCATGGGAAAAAAGGGAGAGCAAAGCAAAACCTGGAACGGGTGTGTGAACGCTGTGGAAGAAAATTCACTCAGCTGAGAGAGTATAGGAGACACATGAACAACCATGAAGGTAACAACACATGTAACATATATTATCGATAGATATAGAACAAAAGCCAATCCAATGGTGATTCTCCCTTTGTCAGCCCTCCTGTCTGTTACCTCACCTTCCTTGATAAGAGATTTATCCTATATCATGGAAGATTTTTTCAAGTGATAAAGGTGATCCTAAACCTGATTTAGTGAGCTTAATATTCTCTAGCAACATTTTTATGGACAACTTGGAGTCTCTGTTTCCTGATCCTACAATTATAGGATTGCTGTGAAGGTTAAGTGAGACTATACACGGAAACTCAGAATTGTCTCTCAGTAACCTTTATCCACAGACACATCTTTTGAGAATTACAGTGCAGAATCTGGTTTGTTCTAAGGTAATCGATGGGTCCTAAATAAAGGATTGCCATAGTCAAGATAGAAAAGCTTATGGGCTACTGTACTTAAAGAAAAACATTATTTATCAGGCCATTTTAGTATATTTTAGTACTTGCACCTCACCAAACACACCTCTCCTTTTCTTTTTTTAATAGGGGTTAAGCCATTTGAATGCTTAACATGTGGAGTAGCTTGGGCTGATGCCCGATCCCTAAAACGCCATGTCAGAACACATACTGGTGAGCGGCCCTATGTCTGTCCGGTATGTAGCGAAGCCTACATAGATGCTCGAACACTCCGTAAACACATGACAAAATTCCACAGAGATTATGTGCCTTGCAAAATTATGCTGGAAAAAGATACCCTTCAGTTTCATAACCAAGGAACTCAAGTGGAGCATGCTGTGAGCATCTTAACAGCAGACATGCAGGAACCTGAAAGCAGTGGTCCTCAAGAACTTGAGACTGTGGTAGTGACAGGAGAAACTATGGAAGCTCTGGAAGCCGTTGCAGCTACCGAAGAGTATCCGTCTGTATCTACACTTTCTGACCAAAGTATTATGCAAGTGGTTAATTATGTGTTGGCACAACAGCAAGGACAGAAGCTCTCTGAGGTTGCAGAAGCTATTCAAACTGTTGAAGTAGAGGTGGCACATATTTCAGAAGCAGAGTGAATATAGTAATGGAGATTGAAAAAGTGCCATCTCATGTATACTGAACTCACAGAACATTTGTTTACAGTACTGTGTGTCTCTCCACAGGGAGTTTTTATGTCAAGACTCTGGGCTGTTCGGTGATGTTTCAACATTTCTGAATGGTTTGTCTGGGTTCTGTAGAAAAGTCCATTTACTTTAAAGGAATTGAAAGCAAATCTGTTTGATAGCAGTGGTTTATCATGGTATACTTTTTTTGAATTGTTTGTAAAGGACTGTAGTAAATGAAAAACTACATTTTCATTTGCATTTTGACCTTATTATATACTTTGAGTTTAAAAGGCAGCACCAATCAGCTTTTCTTCATTTTTATTCTCAAAATATAGAAGTTTTGTGATTTCATTTGCCATTATGGATTTTAAAAATTTTAATATAAAGCATTTTAGTAGGATGCATAGGTATATTACATTTTTTAAATGCTTCAGATCTGTGATTCTTGACTTACTATTTATTTTAAGCCCTTATAAGTCAGGGATTCTTTATTTAAAGCACTTAATGTTGTAATCAAGTTTGCACAATATTCTTATCTATCTGAGGAACCCTTAAATGAATAGCTGATTTTTTAAATGCCATTAAAATGCATGAAATGCCTATTAAAGCCTTACTGTATTATCTCCTCAAGGCAAGTAAATTGACCATGAGCAAAGAACCCCGTTATTAAGTACTGTGGATGGGAAATTCCTCCTTGATAACATAGGGACAACACATGGGAGGGAAGTAAGGATCTCATTCTTTTACTGACGAATGACAAGTTAAAACTAGGTTTGGTATGTTTGCAGCTTTTGTATCATGTTTAATTGTTCAATTTTGTTGAAAAACTGCATTTTAGAAATAGGATAACAATATAGATATCTACAGTGGTCCTGTAGATACCATATAATTGTCAAGTAATTTCAGAATTCTGGAAAGTCTTTAATTTAGCCCTTATTATAGTATACTACTTAAAAGAAGTTAATTGATTATGGTCTACCAACTTGTTGAAAGTAAATTATTTTTAAAAGTTACCTGAGAATTATATTAATTTGCGTGTCTGCTTTTTAAATTCCCACCTCTTTAAGCTGTCCAATTTTCTGATTGTTAAAATAACCATGGGGAGATGCCATATTTCTCTCCTGGAAAACTACCACTCAAGCTATAATTGTTAAAAGTAAACTTTTAAGTATTAAAAGCAAATATAAGGTATAAACAAGATATAAGTAAATCAAATGTAAATCATTCCTAAAGCACAAGAAAAGAATGTGCCTTGATGTATATATATTAAGATACGCGTACTTATTTCATTTACTTTAAAAATGGCTTAATAGAAAAAAGAATAAATGTGATGCCATGCATGCATTATACCTGCATATGTAATATTTGCATTTGCAAATTTCTTATTTCAATACCTGTGTGGCTGACTTTCAATTTGAAGTGAATTGACATACAGTCTATGACTTTATAATGGCTGTTTGTTTATTGTATTTTTCAGTTAGTGAAAATGTATTTCAACCTGACTAAAATTTGGAATTGTGTCCTTTATGTTCCATCCTCACCATTGTTATTAGATTTAGTTAATTGTATATGACCATTAATGTATGTCATAAATATGTAAATAAAAGATGTTGAATCTTGTTTTAAAAGCATAAGCTTTGGAGTTGAATGGGTTACTGTTTTCCATTTATATGGGTTATTTAATACGATTAAGTTATTCCAGTTTTAAAAGGAAGGGGAATTGAACACATTAAAAAATAACCATTGGGAAGGACCGGCCGAGTGGCTCAGTTGGTTAAGAGCTTGCTCAAGACTGCGAGCTCTGAGCAACAGCGATTTGAGTTCCATCCTGAGCTGAGCAGCCACTGAGCTGCCAACAGGTGGCAGGATGGCTCAGCTTAAAATAAATAAAATGAATAAATAATAACCATTGGGGAACACATAATATTAAAACTTATTTATTTTTTTTTAATTGGGGAATTGAGGGAAGGGAACAGACAAGTTGCTGTCCTTTTCTTCAGTCTAGTTGTGGAAGACGTCGCTTCATTGGCCCATGTTGGTATTATCATTGCACTCCTCCCAGGTGAGGCAGATCAGTCGCCGGCCACTGGACGTCTGCTCATGGCTGCTCACAGCAGCTCATGCTGGCTGCCAGCCGCTCACACCAGCTGCCAGCCACTCAGTAGCTTACGGCAGCTCACTGCAGCTCCACTGCAGCCTATGCCGTCGCCGGCGACTGACGGCAGCCCAGCTCCAGGTCGAGCTGTTGTTCACCTTCTTAGCTGTAGAGGGCACAGTATCACTGGCCCTCATGTGGGATCCGAACTGGGGCTCTGCTGCTAAGAACTGGCGTACCAAGCCAACTCCTAACCAACGCGCCACTCTGCCAACCCTTGTTATATTCTATTAACTATTATTTTAGTAGTTAGCTTAGATATCACATTCAATCCTTAGCACAGTTTTACTTATGGGCATACACTTTATGAGCTGTAGAGCGATGTAAGTTCAGGTATATATCAACTACATTCAACAGATGTGGGAACAGACAAAAGAAGCGAAAGTTTATCAACTCTCATACCAATGGCACTTACCATTATACAGTCAGGCTTGATGCAAATATCCTAGTTCCCCTTGAAAACCCTCTCCTGACGCAAATATCCTAGTTCCCCTTGAAAACCCTCTATGGATTTTCAGTCATCTGACTTACCTAAATTATGGCAAGAGGTTTTTCTTAAACTTTAAAGGTTACGCTGTATATATTTGTCAATTTTTTTTGGCTGGGGAACGGGGCTCCTTAGCATCTACCATTTTTCCACGTACCTATGTCCACACCCCATCATATGGGATGCTTCCATTTCTTCCATTAATTCAGCCACTGCATTCCTTAGCAATGCCTCTCACTTGTTACTTCTATCCCATTACTGCTAATCACTGTTATCATATAAACTCATACATGCAGCGTACTACCAGTGTTTTGAGTTTCTTAGCTGCCATGCTTGCCCTATTTTCCTTTCTGTCTTACACACATTACTTCCAAATTAATATTTGAAACTGCCCTTTATCTTGGAAGTCCCCGGTTTTCTAATGGCTCTGTGAATATAGCAAACAAATCACAATAGGAATGAAAGTATGTATGTGACAAGAATTTTATCGTAATTCTCCATTTCATCATGGTGGCACTACACAGTACCCCTTATTTTAAGAGTTGGCATGGAATAGTAAATGTTTCTTAAGTTACTCTTACCAGAGAAAGGCCCAGTAAGTCATACATATGATTCCCAATTTTTTTCCTTGGAGCATTACATAGACAATGCCTATCGCAGAATTCAAATAGGATAGAATAAAAAGAAACACTTTTTTAGAATCAGGTGGGCAAATGACACTTTCTTCTCAAAGTGGCCCTTTGAAAATAACCGCTTCAATCTTGTTTGGGGAAATTTGCTGGTATTAATATATACTGATTATTGTCCACACACAGCATTACAGTAATGTTAATATTATAAAAGGGGGGAGCATATCCAACTGAGTATTACTTATATTGATGGTGAAGCGAGGTACCTTTTGAATCAGTCATACCACTGCTCACCCTTTGATTTCTAAAAAAATAAACTTTATTTTCTTAGAGCAGTTTTAGGTTCATAGCAAAACTGAGTGGATAAGTACAGAGTTCCCATATGATCCATGTCCCCATACATACACCTTTTCATTCTCAATTGCATCTTCAGTTAATTTGCTTTAATCATCTGCAAATATTTTAACATCTAATTAGTACTTGCATTCTTTCAATGTTACTTTCTTTGCATTACTTAAGTGTTCTGCTGCTTGTTTTGATCTCTTTTCCCCTAGGGTATAATAGGTTATATATTCTCTCAATATATATTATATAGAAACTTAGTTTTATTTTCAGTTATGATTACATGGATTCATTCAGTTTCCATTGACCTATTTAAGTTTCACATCAACTATGATTTAGTTATGGAATTCTAAAAGCAGGAATAAAATAACTCCAGGTGTATGACTAGCATGAGATCAGAATGTTAGATTTTGAGTGAAATTCACTTGCAGTGTATTTGGATAACTTATCAGTGATACAGATATACAAGAGTTCAAGTAACTGTTCTTGCAGTCAAGTTATGGTGGTCATCCTTGATATTTACATAGTACACAACAGTTTTCATATTTTCTAAATATTAAGCAATTGAATTCAGTGGATACTGTAGACAAAATGTTCCCAAAGAGGACTTACTCTTAGAAAAAGATTTAGGATAACAGCACATTTTTATTATATAAAAAAGTGCACAGGTATGAATAAGTTCTATGTCCCTGTGCAATAATTAAGTGGATGTCTATTGTGATGAGGCTCAAGGCTGGTGGTCTGAGAAAATTCTCACATATCTGAAGCCCTAGCCTGACAGCTATCCTAATTCACTTTATTTAGAGATACCTCCACTCCTCACCCCTTTCTCCAATTATCAATGTAGGATCAGTGTAGGAAATTTGGAAAGTATGTAGGAAACGAAGTAAAAACTGAAAACAATAATTATTGTTAACCAACAATGGATTCCCGCAGGAATAGAATATCACCAGGGATAGTTCATGCAAAAGTTGAATCAAGGAGTTTCCAAAATTTGTCTTCATTGTGACAGGCAGCTTGGTAACCAGCTCTTCCATGCAGCATCCATACCTTCTCCCCAAAGATCTAAATTTCGGCCTCTAGGCCCCTCTAAGATGTCTTTCCTTGCTCACTTATTCCCTTGGCCCTAAGGGTGATAGTTTCTTCCTGCAGTTGCTACTTCTGCTACTGCTGAGAGTGCTCATGTTAACAATCTATTTATTAAAGGTTTCCCTCATTGATTCAATGCTGAAAAAGCCTTTGACAAAATTTAATACCCATTCCTGATAAAAGCACTTAATAGGAATTGGTGGATATTTTTAACACGACAAAATGTTTACCTTAGTCCTAAAGCCAGCATCTTATTTAATGGTAAAACACTGGAGACATTTCCACTGAGAAAAAGAAGGTCAGGATGCCCATTATTTCTACTACTATTCAACACTGTACTACAGGTATTAAGCAATGCAATTCGGAAGAAAAATAAATTAGAGGCACAAAAATTGTTAAGGAAGTAAAACCATCTCTAGTTGCAGCTGATATAATGATGCACCAGGAAAACTTTAGAGAATCAATGATAAAATGCAAAAATAAAAGAATTCAAGAAGATAACAAGATACAGAACACACATAAATTAATTGCCTTCATAGCCTAAAACAATAACCAGCACACAATGATAGAGAAAACCCCATTTCAATAACAACAAAGATTACATACTTTAGAAATAAACTTAACAAGAAATATGCAAAAGCTCTTTGAGAAAAACTTAAAAACACTCCTGAAAGAAGCTAAATCATATTGCTCTCAATAAGGATGGTTTCATATCATAAACCTATCACTTAACTAAAATTAGATCCTGATCTCACAAATGCACAATATACTCCAAATGGATCAGGAATCTATTTAAATTTTAAAATGAAATAATACAGCACTAGAAAAACATGGGTAAATTCATCAATAATGTAAAATCAAGAGGCAGTAAAAAATTAATAAACTGTGCTACATAAAAAATTCAACCTGACTCATAGCTAGAGGTACAAAAGAAACTACTCTGAAATATTTTTTTTAACCTATCAGATTTGACAAAAATTAAAAAGCATGACAAACACATTCTGTTGGCAGGGCTGTGGAAAGAGGCACTCTCATACATTCCTAGTGGGAAAATAAGCTGGTACAATCCTTTTGGAGGAAAATTGGGCAATATCTAACAAAAGTACATATGTAGTTATATTTTGACCCAGAAATTCTACTTCTGGGAATTTACCTGAAGGAAGATACATTCCAACAATATGAAAATACACATGCACAATGGTTATTAAATTATAGCATTGTAATGGCAAAATATTGGAAATGATCTAATGACCTAAATGCCCATATACAGAAGAGTAATTGCATAGACAATAGTATATTCACACAATGGAGTACTATGTGGCTGTTAAATTTTTTTTTTTTCAGAAGTTCTCCATGAACTGGTAGTTTCTAGGGTACACTGCAAAGTAGAAAAAATAAAAAATGTAAAAGCGTGACTATAATATGCTATCTTTCATTAAAAAAGAAAATAATAAACATCCATCTATTCATAGATTCAAGAAGAAACTGGATAAATCAGAAAGCATATAGATTAGCTATAGGTAATTAGGATAGAAATGACAAGAGAAAGAACAAGACAAAGAACAGGGAGGTTGACAATTTTTGTGTAGTTCTAACTTTTAGAACTATGCTGTTTCACATACAAAAAAAATTAACAAGAAACGGGCGTTCATTATGAAATACAAACTAATTCCATTACAAATGAGTAACATAACCATTCTGAAAGGGGGAGCTGAGAAATGAACTAATCTACATAACTGTAAAACAATATTTTGATTATGTACTCTAAGACTAAAAAGAAAAGGAACTATACAAAATACTGCACTGGTTAGTAGTTGTTTTTCATAGGGAAATATATGGATTAGTAATTCTGAAAACTGTGTATTCTAGAAAGTTTAGTGAACACATGGAGAGTCCAAGTCAGATTTCTTACTGTTGGACGGGAGTTATACAGAAAGGAGGAAGACTAGAATGAACTTTGTGGTGTTGGTCTGGTATTGGACATATCAACATGGAGTCATGGAGATACACACATATAACAAGTCAGACAATTAAGTTCGTGAACTCATCCTAGAAAAAGTGCTACATACCTCATTGATGAAAACCCCTACCATCACCTTTGAAGTACTCCCCTTGGGAAGCTATGCACTGACGCCAGCGCCTAGTCCACCCTTCAAAGCAGTTTTGGAACGTTTTCTGGAATGGCCATCAGAGCTGTCCTGAATGTCATCAAAATGTCTTCAATATTTCCTTTATCTTCAGGTAAAGAAAGAAGTCATTTGGGGCCAGATCAGGTGAGTAGGGAAGGTGTTCCAATAGTTGTTTACTGGCTAAAAACTCCCTCACAGCGCAGTGAGCTGGTGCATTGTTGTGATCCAAGAGCCATGAATTGTTGGCGAAAAGTTCAGGTTGTCTAATTTTTTTACTCAGCCTTTTCAGCACTTCCAAACAATAAACTTGGTTTAACTGTTTGTCCAGTTGGTACAAATTCATAATGAATAATCCACCTGATATAAAAAAAGGTTACCAACATTGTTGCAACTAATTCACAAACTTAATCATCAGACATATAGATCTAGAAACATCTAGATGTGTACATACATACATTTTCTAGCTCTGGTAAGCGGGCTAGAAGAAATACCATCTCAGTACCAATGACTACTACACTAGTGCCGATTTTTGATTTCTGAATACCATTCTCTAGTAAAAAGAGCCACGGATGCTTAGGAAAATCAGATTCCAGGGCTGGAGGAGGGAAAATACAAGATGAGTCCAGAACATCTACTTGGACATGTCAAAAAGATATGAGATCAACTGGAAGGAGTCGGCATGGGCAAATCTGGGACATTTTGAGTAACAAAATAAATTCTTGTAATGGGTTATATAACCTATAGAATAACAAGAAAATTTGGGTCCATTATCAATAATTGAATAAAGAACAGGGAAGAAAATGTCCTCATAGAATTTCCACTACTAAAAGTAAAAGGAATGATAGAAACAGAATCATTTGGCAAGCAGTACACTAAAAATTGGTAAGAACCATTTGGGGTGGGGCATGAATGCCTGACAATAGTGGGCAAAAGTGTGACGTGAAATAGGAATTTTACATAGTCCCAAGAATTTCCCCACAAGATACTTATTAACTGCAAACCCCAAAGTAAGAAATCTTTTACAAATAACTGGCCTATGCTTTTCAAAAAGTCTAAGGTCATGAAAGACAAAGAAGTATCCTAGATTATAGGAGCTGAAGAGAGATGACAACTAAACACTGTGTGATAATGAAGTGGATCTTCAACTAGAGAGCGTTAGTGGAGCAAATGATGAAATCTGAATAGTCTATAGAACAACAGTATAATAAAAATATTGCAATGTCAATTCCCTGATTTTGACCTGTGGTTGTGTAAGATGTTAACATTTGGAGAACATGGAAATACTTTATAATATTTTCACAGTGTTTTGTAAGTATGAAACTTTTTCAAAATGAAGTTAAAAAAATTAAAAAGTATCTTCACTTGACCAGAAAAGTTAACTTTAACAATCCCTTCACAGTATGTCAAGCTAATCTTGATTGTTAAAGAAAAAAACACTTGAAACTCACAGCCTTCGTTTGTAATTGGTTGAACTAGGTTAAGACTCATAATTCTAAAACGTATTCAATCTTTTTGTTTACTAAGACCTGACTTATTGGGCTGCAGCATTATAAACATTAAAAAACTATAAAGAACTAATGGATGGTAGTGAGAGAATACCTTCGAACACCTAGGGATTTTCAAAGATATGCCAGGGCAGGATCTTCTGCAGCACAGAACGGACAACACTGGCAGTGGAGGAGGAGGACAATGCTATAGAACTGAGTGCTAAGTTAGGTAGACTCCAATGCATAAGAATTTAACATCTCCCATTACTTTGGCCAACAATCTGGGCAAAAGCAACAATCATAACATTTGTTTCTTCTTTGTTAAAAAAACCCCAAAAAAACACACACAAGAAAACAAAAAAACCCAGTAACAATGAAGTGGAATAGAAAATAAGAACACTATTGAGTTTGACAAATTTATTGGTTACTTTAGTAAAGACATTCATCTCAGTCGTTTCTCTCTCCCATCTTGACCTTATGTTAATATTTCAGTTGAGTCAAGAAGAGTATGTAGGAGAGGGATGTTATTTCAACATAAACAGTAAAAGGGACAAAAATGAAAAGTTTGCCTACATTAAAGCAAGTTAAGTTCATGTATCTTGATATAATTAAATCATGTAATAAGAGCTAATAGTCCCATCACATTTCCATTGTTTTATTATACTTGGGGCTTACTCTAACTGTAACTGCATGTGAACAAGTGTTAGGAATATATACAGGCTGCTTCTCTTATTACCCATTAAAAAAGCTGAGTTATTACCTAGTTACCACCATTAAGACAGTCTGAAGCTGCCCGCAAATATAACAGTAATTTTCAAGGAAATGATTATACAGCATTTTTCTTTTATCTATGACTGTGCCTTTAAAGATGTGTTTAACTGTCACATTAAAAAAGAATTCATATACAAAAATACAAAAAGAAAAAAAACAAAACAAAACCCTATAACACACAGCTCTAACAAAGTGGTCGAAGATTCCATAAAATGTTTCAAGATGCATTTTCTTTCCTTATATTTTCAGTACCTAAAACGTGCTTTTGAGAGGCCATAGTTAATATGTATACACTGAAACCATATTATTGTACTAAATAAAAATTCCTATAGTAAGTTCAAATCAAATTGGATTTCACAAGTAACTTAAAAGTTTTGACAAAGTTACAGAAAGTGCATCTTTCTCATTTTCCATCTTCATACAATGCTGACTTTTTTGGTGTTTGTTATCTTTTAAAAATAAAAACAGCCAAATATTTAAGTACTATGTACATTTAAAATTTTTGGTGGTGGTTTGTATTTTAAAAGAAACAGCTTCCTTATGACTTGCCTCAGGTTCTGGTGGCAAAGCTTATAGGAACTAACTATGACAAAAACCAAGAGAAGCACATTCAAAATACTGATTTACTTTGGTAGCAAATAGTTGTTCTTTGAAGACTAATGAAGGTAGACAAGACCCGTTAGGTGAAGTGGCCTATTTCAAATACTTAACAGTTTACATAAAATTTTAAAGTGTTTTTTTTTTCTTTTTTAAAGAGCTAAGCATCTGTATCCACTGATAGCAATGCAATATCTAATTTATGACTTGTAACAAAACAAATGCCCAGTAGGAAAAAAAGCAATATTGTATCTTTATCTAATTTACTTTCAGTCAATAAGTCCAATAACATATTCTTCCCAACACAATACTCCCTTCTCTATAAGGCTGTTCCTGGGAGCCAGAAAGTTTAGGTTAATGAGGAAGTTAAGGTAGACAGTAATTGCTTGCAGTTTAAACAGACAATAACTTTTTGCTTCTGTCTTAGTGTGCTAATAGTTGTCTAAAAAAATATGCAATTCTTAAAAAGGTACCATTTCTGATTTTTTTTAATTATCTGTAACCTTTGGAAACTAATCACATGAAACTACAAAATTAGCAAATGTCCTGAAATCTGTATATAAAACATAAATTACCTCTAATTTCAAACTCTCATTTATTAGTGTACCACTCAATCTTAAAAAAAAAAAAGGCGGCTCCAAAGATATAGTCTTATACCATTCTTTAAAAAGGAAACTGTTCCTTTTAACTTTACACCCACCCCACACCCCAATTTCAAAACACATCATTTAATTGTCTTGGTCATGGACATTTCCAAGATGAGACTTTATATTCCGCTCCCATAGCTTCTGGTTATCAGAAAACCCATGTTTTCCTTTATTGAAGGAGTTTGGTCCTGCTGATGTTGGTGTATCCCTGTGTTAAAAGAAAAGAAATTTATTTAAAATGTTATATAAAGCCTTTTGGGTCATGTTTCTCATTCAAAATACATTTAGCAAAGGCTGAACATCAGAAGCCCCTACAGAGCTTTTTAAAAACATATTTTATTTATTTTACTTTATTATTTTTTTTAATTGGGGAATCGGGGGAAGGGGAACAGACAAGTTGCTCTCCTTTTGTTCTTCAGTCTAGTTGTGGAGGACGTTGCTTCACTGGCCCAAGTTGGCACCATCATTGCTCTTCTCGGGCGAGGCAGATCAGTCCCTGACTTCTGGACAGCCGCTCACAGCGGCTACTGGCCGCTGGCTACACAAGGTAGCCCATGGCAACCCACTGCAGCAGTGGCTGCAGCCTATGCAGTAGCCGGTGACTCATGGCAGCCCAGCTCCAGGTCGAGCTGTTGTTCAGCATCTTAGCTGTAGAGGGTAGTGTCACTGGCCCTCATATGTGAGATCTGAACCGGGGCCCTCTGGTGTCCCAATCCAGCTCTTAACCACCGCGCCACTCGGCTGGCCCTAAAAACATATTTTACACAGACCCAGTCCTAAAATTTCAGATCAGTAGGCCTGAGGAGTGGCCAGGTAAATCTGTAGGTTTAACATTTAAGGTGATGCTGATACATAGCTAAGGGTGGCAACCACTATAGTTTTTAAAATTGTTATTTGCAACCCATTAATAAGGTCATGAGATCAATTTGATGGCTTGCTGTCAGTGTTTATAAAAAAAATGAAATAGAAGAAAAACATGAAGATGTATCACATATGGAAGACTCAGGTCCTTTTAGGAACTCTGTTTCAACATCACATGTTTAGATACATGTATACTGAGTGTTGAGATTGGGTAACAACATCAGATGTATTTCTTGGTTAGATCACAGTATGAAAGGAAGGCGCTGGGACCTAAGTCCCACTGGGACTGTTCCCATTTGAATCCTATACCAAAAATCTGAAAACTAATGCTTGTTTATGGACTTAGCAATTAGTTCTTTGGGAATTTAAACATTTGGTAGAAATGGGGACTTTAATGGGTTTATCTGAAGCTGAACTTTCTTACTAGCCTCTAAGTTATCCATTTATGCATACAAAGACAGGAAACAGAACAACAGCATATTAAAGTTATTTCCATGACAATAGAAACAATGAAGGAAAATAAAAAATATTTTGTCTTATTTTGGTATCTGGCATCTAAGTTACCAAGGAAAAAAGAACATTTTCAATCAAGATTAAGTGGTAGGAATGATATAAGTGAAATGAGTGAAAACCGTTTCTTTCTATATCAAAAAAAAATTTAAATTTAAATCTTAAATCAGACATTTCTCATAGCTATTTCTTATTTGAAAAAAAAATATACAGATTACATGTATCTGAAAAGAAATAGCTTAAGTTGTTATTTTATTAAGATACTCATTTTCTCTTACCGGGAGAGAAAATAATATCACTGATAACTCACAAAACTATTTGCCCAAATACACAAGAAAAGCCTGAACACTAAAAGATTATGTGCAATTTATTCTTGCTCTTAATTCACTAACATTTTCTACAGTATTTATGAAAAATTATAATACCTTCCAATATTCTTCATTCTCATCTTTGCTTCTGGAGGCATTTCCTCTGGTTCACTCTGGAGAAAAAAAGTAAACAGAGATGACTGCATATCGATTTATTAAATTCACTTAATAACGAATATGCTAAATTTTATATCTAAGTCTTTTAGGATTTTCAATACTGTAAATTTTGGTTAAGAGGAGAAAATTACCTTTACTTTTTTAAAATTACATTTAAAAAAAATGCATATCTTCTGGTGTGCTGATTTTACATTTTTTAGAAGTTTGGTATAAACTTGATATTTTAAAACTAAAACCATTTGTTTATTACGTGCTACACATTGTGGTAAATGTTTTAATATGCACAACTTTAAAACCCTAACAATCCTACAAGGTGAGTATAATTACCATCATTCCTTACTATTTTTCCCTACTTATAGCTATTGAAAAGATATGTTTCAAGTCAAGTTCCTTTTAGGTATGTTTTTATGTATAAATGTTGCTGCTGAGCTAAATATTCTTTTTTAAAAGGGTGTCCTTAAGATTCAGCTTAAAGGGTTTCTACTAGTCAAATGTGGAAGCATTTGAGCTTTCTAGCCTGTTAAAAAAAAGTAAGAACCCATGAGCCTACACATGAAAATAAAGAAAAGCTCATCTTTACTTTAAGAGATAAACATAAAAGAGATGAAAGAATTAGAAAAATCATCATTTGGCAAACATAATTGATTCTGGCAAGAATCACCAATGGATGTTAACACTCATGACTAAGTGTTTAAGAAATTCTATTTTCACATATTCTCAAACCGTATCCCCAAGATAAATTTTAATTAGAAAAGGTATAACAGTCACTTGACAGCAGAGAAATCTAGCAGGTATCACTTTAACCAAATGATAAAGTTAACACTGCCAGTAATGGGACATGCTGACAACACGTGCTCCCTGATGCACTGAGAACTTGGAATCACTTCTGTGGTACTCCTGCCAGGAGTGTGAATCTAATCATGAAGAAACATCAGACGAATTCAAGCTGAGGGGCATTATACAAAATAACTGGCCTGAACTCTTCAAAATGTTAATGCCATGAAATACACAGAAAGACCCAAGAATTGTCCAAATTAAAGGAGACTAAATAGATACAATTAATTTCAAAATTAATTAAACTGGACAAATTATATTTGTCCAATATATTTCAGGCTCAGATTACTCAACTATGTTCTACAGAAAAAGAAAGACCCAGATGAAGGTTTTAGATACATGTGTTGTTTTATCTATGAGACAAGTTTACCCTTCATTATCATTACCATCTTATAGCAGAGTGTTGTCTGAACCTGTCCAAAATTTCTTTAAAAAAAAAGTTAAAAAAAAAAAAAAACAGTAAGGGAGGATGCAAAGAACAGAGGGGTAGAAACCACAAGACTTAAGTTTTAGTTCAACACTTGTGTGCATTAGCAGATACTTATGCATACTTTACTTAATTTCTCCATTCCCAAAATAGAAATAACTATATCATATAATTCACAGGGATATATGGAGAGCAAAATAAAGTTATGAGAAAATATACCCAAATTGTTAGGTATTCAAAGTAAGCCATTACTATTATGTAGATGCTTACCATTTCTCTACTTTTACACATGTTGTTCCCTTCTTCCTATATTGTCCTTCCCTCATACAATCTGTACATACCAAAGTGCTTAATAATATTAGAGATGGTTTTAGAGGTGACAGAAAACTTTAAATATGATTCAAGATAGTGCTTTTAAAAACTTTTTTTGGGGAGGTGGGGTAATGAAATACTCTCTTTCCAGAATAAAATCTTACTTGGGTTCCCAAATACCAGACAGATAAAATAATCACTATAAGTGAAATGGGCAGGAGGCCAGGGCCCTGCTTGTTAGGTATCACCTAACTGCACAGTAGCTCCTGAGACATACCCACAGAACCCCAGAACTCTTGGAAAAATAGTTTAAAATTCTGTGCTCTGAGTTGAGCTTTCATTTTACAGTTTAAAAGCTAAGGCTCCACAAAGGTAAAATGATTTATTCACAGGCTTTCTAGTGGTTAATAACTGGACAAACAGGAAGAAAAAAATCCAGATCTTCCCACTGCCAGTCCAGTGGTCTTTCCATGTTGCTCCATCTATTATTCGTACCCAGCCTCTCTTCCTTTCCTGAATTTCCACATCATCTCTTCAGGCACTGGTGATTTTTTGTTTTGTACTATTCTATGTATGAATCTCTGCCTATTACTAGACTGAGTTTCTACAGAACTATGTCTGATTTATGTTTGTAATCTCACTGTGTGTACCATTACAGAAAGCACTCAAATGTGTAGAATGAGTAAATGTCCAAAGGAGAACACAGTGATCATCACAGTAATTCTTTACCTACTGATCTGGGCTCCAGTCATTCCACATTTATTGTTGCCCAAAACTCCTCTACCAATACCTCCAGTCCAGTCAAATGCAGGAGCTCAGGATTTATCACTTGTGATTTGAAAGCCAATGTCTTAGTTTACAAAAGTATTCCTTGGTTTCTCAAAACCCTGCCTAATGTTTTAGTGCCCAACTCATGTTTCTGCTCTTATATATTCTTCCCAATCGCTCCTGTGCCACAGTGTTTGTGCGCTTCTGAATGTATAATTCTTATCTAGATTCCTTATGGCAGCAATTACTCATATACCCCGTAACACTTAATTGTTATACAATGGGGTCACATCTTAAACAGGGGTTAGGTTCTAAAGTCAAAGACTAAGGAAAAAAATCGGTCAAAATTACACTTAACATTTCATATGTCATTCTTAAGCATGGTAAGAGGGGGACACTGTAAAGGGCATGAGGGAGCTAGGACTGCCCAAGAGAACAGCAGATAAGCACTGCATGCTTACTCTGGATTATGTACTTATTGAGTAAAATGAGCAGAATCACCTGCATTGTTTGTTATTCTTCATGGGGCTAAAGGGAGAAAACACTAGAGCTGCCTTTTGCAAGTTGAATGCATATATAATGTCTCATCACTGAAGACTTCAACTATAAAATTAAAGGCGGCAGTACTGAATTTTTCTTTTTTTGCATACTACATACTTCCTAGTACAGACTTAATTATTATTCATAATATGCATTTGTTGATTTGATTCTTAAGTTCCTTGCCCCCAGGATTAATAAATTTTAAATAATCCTACAACCAAACAAAATATAGTAATATCCAGATTTTGCAAGTGTCACAAAAAGAACTCAGAGTTGCAAAGGAAATTTACTAGTACCATTAAGACAACCTACAATTGCCAGTAACATCTTCCTTAAAGAACTGGTTAAAGTAACATAAACAAAACTAGTTGTCAACTTACATCTTCATCTTCATTAAAAGCTGCTGCTACTGAAAGGGTTTTTGGAGCAAGAGTTGGAACAGTTTCTTTAGGCTTCTGAAGAAGAAACATATTACAGAGTATCACATAATGTTTATACAGCCTTGTTTAATATATAAATAATTTATCTTCAAAGATTCAACTTTGTTTACATAGAAACAATAGTAAAAAATTTAGAACAAACTCTGGATACATCCATTCTCTTTTTGAAAACGTGGGTTATCAATGGGTAGGTTTTACTACATTGTCCATTTATTTTCCTTCTGTAAAAGATTTTCTAGTTGGGACCTACAATTTAGTATCATTTAGCTAAGGGGTACCTGCTACAGGTAAGAGAAAATGATTAATAATACTTTCCCATAGTAACATTCAAGTACAGTGTGCCTTGGGCACATAAAAGACAAAGACCCATCTCTCTCTCTACTAGCTAGCTTTCTGCCCTTTGGTCTGTAAACATGCTTTAACCATACTATCTCTTTGCTATAACATAAGTTTTTGAAGTAAATTCTCCTTACTATCTCCAATCCTCTCATCACCCATTCAGCCTTCAACCCACTGCAATCTGGCTTCCTCCCTTATTCCTTCCATGATTCCTCATTCACCCAGAATCAGGTGACCTTGATTCTGTAGGATCACTAATGACTAGTGTGTGGCATTTGGCTCTATATCAGCTCTTTTTTGAAAACACCTGTACCCTGGCTTCTGTGACACTGCTTTTTATCAGCTATTCTCCTAATTCTCTGACCTTTTATTCTCTCTCCCCTCCCTTAGATGACAGATACTCAAGAGTCTACCATTAGTGACCTTTCCTTCTTTACACTTCCCTGGTCAATTTCATTCATTCCCAAAGTTTTAACTACCAAAATCCTATGTCTACCTCCAAATAGGATGTCATCTGCCCACTGCACAGAGGACAGCTCCACTTAGAGCTCCCATAGGTATGTTAGTTTCACAGTGTTTCTAAGTACCCAAGCCAGAAAATCTTTTCCTCTACTCACACAGTTTATTGTAAGGTTCTGATTAAATTTCTATTAAATAGACTTAAATTTCCCTCTGCCTCCCCATCATACTACCACAATACCAACACCTAAGGCCGCTTAGCATTACTTGCTTGAACTACTGTTAGAAACACCATCTCCCCACTTTCTACTTTTCCCCCCTTCTAATCCTCAATACTGAGTGATCTATACAGAGTGATGTTTTTTAAAATGCAAATTTAAGGAGCAAGACTTCTTATAATGTTCCATGGCTCTGCTAGAACCTAAAGAATAAAGCCAAACTATAATACGGAATACAAGCCCTTTATGATTTGGTCCGATGGTCTCAATTTGGGGGTTTTCTATTCTACATTTGCATTCCACACACTTTCCAACTACAATTTCCTGAATGCACTGGGTGGGTTTATATCTAAGCTGCCTTTCCATGAAATTCCTTTTATCTCAGATGCTCATTTGCCTCCTGCCTACACTTAAGGCCAACTCAAACATCACCTTATCAGTGAAATCTTCTCTGACCTGCTGAAATAAACTTACATTTCTTCTTCTTCTTCCATAACACACAAAAAATACTTTTTATAAACAATGTTTGCTTTTGAAGGAATAAACAATGTTAATTTGGAAATTATGCATAGTGATTCTAAAAACAACCTTTAATCTTTTAAAATCATGTATCTGATGTTATAGATACAACATAAAACACAAGTAATTATTTTTTGGTTGATCAACTATCTTTTCACATCATATAATCAAAAGCAACAATTTCAACTATTTTTTATACCCTACATGTCAATCCCCCAAGAAGATTGTTTACATGATAGTTTATTTTGAAAATGGGTTTTTGTTTTCCAAAGATTAAGTTTTATTGAGTAGGTTTTTTCAAACACAACCCTCCATTCTAATGTGATCAACAGTAATTAAATCATGTCAATGATTTAGAAAAAGCAGGGATTTGGATATCTGACTTAGGGGATATGTTGAACCACAGTAAAATTTATTATCAAGGGAAACATCTATATGAGAAGTGTACATGAGAACACGTTTAATGACTATCTGTAAAAGGTAAATATTTATGCAGTTAGGTCTACGCAACTTTTTAAAAAACTTAGGTTAAACAAAAAGGATCAGTTCGAACAGGGAGACTAGTCACTTCAAATAATGAAGTCACAAGATAAATGTCTTTTGTTCAGACTTAGTTTAAAAAAAAAAAGAAAAAGGCAAAACAGCATAGGGTGGGAGTTGGAGTTCTGAGCAATGACAGCTCTCTTAAAACTAGAAGTGTAGCTCAAACTCTAGGTGGAACCTGATTCATTATCTTACTTGTAAGATTTTTGAATGAACATCTAATGCAGAAAAAAGCTGTATGCATTTGGCAACACAGCATTAACTTTCACAGAACAGACATGAATAAATAACTCAAAAGGAATTTTAGGATTTTTTATCCTCACACAAGAATGTAACTATTTTCTAAAGCCAACAGCAATACACTATAAGTGACTTAAAGAAGAGATCTATTTGGTTGACCCATTTAAAATTGTCACTTTTATTGGTCAGAAAGAGTAAAATTTTTAAACCTCATGTCCTTCCATCTAATATTTCAAATACTTTTCTAATATTTCAAATACTTTCCAGACACTCCATGGTTCATAAGTATTAATTCAAGGTTTACATATTAAAACAAGGGGTCAAAAGTTCATCTGAAAAGTACTGTTACAGGGTATCAGTGTTCACTTGTAGCTCCAAAATAAGGTAATCAGGATGCTTTTCTTATCAAGCAATACCTTATAAATATTAATCTTCTAAGATAAAATAACTGACTGCTAGATATTTAACATGATTTTTTATTTTACTTTTATTGTGAAATACCCATTTTTTAAATGTTTCAGTTGTACAACACAGTGCAATAGTTATACTTTTTACCCCTCAAAGTGACAACCCTTACATTAACATTACTAGATTTAAAATAAGAAAAATAAGCTGAAATTCTTCCTGAAAATATTTTTCAGAGGTTTTGCTCAGCTTAGAAAAATTCTAAGCTATTACTTTATAATAATATCATCCCTATAATAGTTGTTCCTTCTCATATTCTAAATCTTTTTAAAAAATAACTTTGAGATATCGTTCATCCAGATCTTTCTTAAACACAGAGCTAATAACTTCTTAAATGCTTATATATATGAGCTAATGCACCCACCTACCCTTTTATACCTAATTTACCTAACCCAGTTAAAGCAAGTTTCCAAAACAAATTCTTAAGGCCCATTAAGAACAGCATATATAAAACAACAACTCACACTTGATCCAAGTTTGATGGATATGGCTGAGGCTTTCTTTGTCGTCTGACTACCTATGGCAAATCCAAACTTGGAGATCTTTGTAGGCTTTGTTGGGAAGTCTGCAGCTTCTTCTTCAGCTGATCGCTTCTCAGCGCTGCGACTGGAACTTTCCCCTCCATTACTGGAAGAAACAGTCTTAGTTTTCACAGGTTTTTCTGCTTCTTCTTCAGGTCCTGGTGAAGTCGAAACAACTTACCAAGATGAGCTATTTTTACTGAGCAGAGTGATGGGAGCAGCAACCTCAAAAAGCATCGTTATAAGGAAGATACCTCTGCAGTTGTCACCTACTGACCCAACAGTCTCTTCCACTGTTTGTTAAGAGTACACAGCAGGAAATGAGATTGTGTGGCAGTAGAAGAGGCTCCCATGAATTAACTAGCACAAAATACAGAGCAATTTAAACTTATAAACATAAGAGTTCACAAAAAGTAAAGGCCCTTCGACTTAACACTATTATATAAGTTGTTCAATAATTTAGTTATTTGTGCGATTTTGGTTTTTAAACTAAGGCCTATAAATTCTTCTACACAAACTAGTTTGTGAGCAATTAGTCACATCATAGGGATAACACATTTGACTAATAAATTCTAATATTCCTCAATAACGTACTATAGTTATACAAAGCACCTAGTTAATGAACAGCCCCTTATTACCTGACTACAATGTTAATCAAGTCTGGAGTATTTTTTTTGAGTGATGTGTTTCTCATGTACATCTCACACAATCTTTACTTGTAAAGGAAGTTCAAGGAAGATTTCAAGGTTACCACCTTTTAAGTAACTTAATTCTACTCTGAAAGCTTGGTTATCGCCTGTTTTAAGCTAATCTTAAGAGCCTTTAACAATCATACTTAGGTTTATACATTTTTTCTCATGAAAGAAAAATGAGCTAAGTGTAATTTGAAACAGTATAAGGCGCGCGCGCACACACACACATACACATATATATGTTTGGAATGTAAGATGTCTTTCAGTAATTTTGCTCGTTTGTATTAATCAATGATGAAATTAGGTCACATCTTGAATATCTTAGGTCTGTTGTACAAGGCTATTTAAGAACATACTGGGGCGGGGGGGAACATACTAGGAGGTAAGACAGAAGACTATTACTAAAATTTTTATTTTCTTTCCCCGGTTTACCAATTCACTCTATAGAATGTATTCTGCTACAATGGATAGTTTATTTATGGAGAAAGAGAATATGCTCTAAGGCAGGGGTCAGCAAACTGCAGCTCACGAGCACATGTGGCTCTTTGGGTACATACATGTGGCTCTGAAGTAAAATTGAAAATGAAAATAAAACTATCACAGTTTCATTTATAAAATTTTTAAAGGATATTATTCACATAATGGTGATTATGTAAAAATATATTTATGGCTCTCGAATAATTTTTCCTTTTTAATTTGTTTTTTTGTTCTTTAATTTTTTTTTTAGTTTTGTTTGTTTGTTTTGTGTTTTCTTTTGAATACTTTTTAAATTGTTGTGAGGACTGGCTCCTCCAGGGTTCGGCAAACTTTTGAGATGGAACGTACCCAAAGAACCGCAGTTTGCCAACCCCTGCTCTAAGGGATGGTCCTGTCAATAGCTAAGAAAGCAGGACAAAAAGCTAGAATCGGAGGGAAAGGGGGAAATTAAACACAAACAGACTGACAAGTAACAGGATGAAACACCGGAAGCTACAGATCTCAATCTATATGATTTTGGAATTATAGGGTCTCTAGTTAATAAGCACTTTGAACAGAACATTGGATTTTGTTTAGAGGAAAAATAAAAGAAACTCGTTATACCTTTGGACAACAGGTGAGAGTTGTAATGACAATGTAGGGGAAGAATTAAGCAGGGTTAGTTAGGTTTTGGGGATTTCCCCAGGAGGTGCCAATCACTTTAGATATGAAATTACAAAAGTACCTAAAGAATGAAAGATGCTATCAAAGGTTGAAATACAGAACTCAATTTAGAATTTCTTAAAAAAAACCAAAAAACACTATGCAAAATTTTTTCAAAGTCTATGTTTATAACTAAAATCATTTATGCTGAATTTTATTCTGCTTTCTATTTATAGTTTTAATCAGGCATGAAATTTAGAGTAAAACCTAAACAGTGATTAACCTCTCTAACAGCACTGGTGTGCAGCTTAAATGAGAACATATTCAAGACCCTCCTAGTGTCTGCCATAATAAATGTCAATTTCATTAAAGGATCTCAGGTAACCTAAAATGCCCTGAAATGACCCTGATTATAATATGAATAGCTCTTCTCTAAAATTTCTGTTTATTTCAAGGAATAACAAAAATTTAGCCAAAGGGAGGAAAAAATTCTACCTAAGCCCTCACCCTTAGCATTCTCTCTTCACTTTAAGGTGACAGCAGGTGGTTCAAGTACATAGCTTCTCTTGTTGACATAAATTTATGTTAACTATGGAAGTAATCTCATTAAAAAATACTCATACTTCCAACTTACTGGATTGTTCAATAGGTAAGTCCCTAAGACAAACTTCAGAGTGTTTCAAAACAGTGCCCACTTGCCACAAAACTATCAATTTAGCAATATCCACTGTATTAAATGTTTTAACTATCATCCCTTTGTACAATTTCGTTAAAAATATCTGACATTCAAAAATGGTTTATATGCAACAGCACTATTTTCTTGTAAAGGAAGGGATACCCAAGGCAAATTATTTATAAATTGTTAAAGGACATTACTTATTCTAAGTCACCACCATGATTTTTAAATACCGATTAGCAAAGATAATTTTATACCATCCCTCCATACAAAAAGATGCCAAAATAAAAACATCAATATTCATACTACAGAGCTAATTATCCGTAATTGAAGGGGTGGTAGATAAATTATATAATGGAATTATGCTGACACTTAAGGTTCATTTTGGGCAGTATGTTAAATACATCTCCTATACTTTCAGTCAAGGCATTTAAAAACCCAGTCTAAAAGTTAAAAGATAGTTGAAAGGCCAAATTATATTCTTTAGGCTACAGGTTTTTGATTTTCCTCAAACTACTACTTTTTAATGTAATTTTACTCCATAATTTCCATGACAATAATTTTTGAAGGGAAAAAAATTCCTGAGGATTTTTTAAACAACTATTGTTTCATAAACTGTTTTGCCAGTAAAAAAAAACGGGGGAATGGGGAGGAAGGAGTGTTTTGGATCAACTAACAGCACTCACTGTACATGTTTTTTAATGAGCAAGTTCTGGGTCCAAAGTAACTGAACATTACACTTTTCTCAATTTTGTTCCCAAGGCAATTCACATTAAACATTACGTTAGTAGGTTCTAACAGTTGCTTTTATAAGCTATTAATATTCTCTATTTTCTCATGTTATATACTTTCAGAAATTAGAACTTGAGCGAGTTAGAATAGACAGTAATACTTAAAACGTTCTAAAGATATTATGATCAGCTCGCACGTGTTGTCTTGTTATGACAAAGGGCGGGCTGGATATATTACATGTTTTTTTCCCCCCTAAAACACAAGACCCAAATTTACGGGGGTGGAGGGGAAGGAATAAAGATAGCTGTAACCTGAGTTTACGTCGTAACAATAGACAGGAAGAGTCATACTAGCCTATTTAGCTACCTAAATATCTGGCATGCAGATAGCAGGCAACGGCCTAATTCAGAAAAGGCAGACACTTCAAAAAATGGCAACCAAACCCTATCCCTAGACCCCGCGGCTTAAAGCAGCCGGCAGGAAAAGGTATTCCTCTTTTCCTCCACCGCCTCGACCCATCGCGTTACGGGGTCAGTATTCGGCTTTAAAATAAAGGAAAGAGCAAAGGCCGGGTCGTCCACCTCCTCAGCGAAAGGAAAGCAGCAATCGAACCCTGAGGTGTAACTGAGAGGCCGGCACCGTCGGAAACTCGGCCCGCGGCCACTGCTCGGTTACTCCCACTGTGTGTGCGCGTTTTGTGTGATGTGCGTCTCCAGTGTGGCGGTAGCGGTTCCTGCATCGCCGCTCCTGGGCCCACCCCGAGTTCGAGCCACCTTTCTGGTGCCCATCTCCCTTCTCCTCGGAACTATGGCCTCCGCTGGGGGCAGGAGGTGACCAAAAGTGGCCGACAATCCCCCGGCAAGGAGGCAATGTGGGCCCGGATCCCAGCGGGCCGCACCGGGCGTGCCCGGGGCTCGTCTGGGCCCAGCACCTGGCCGGTGAATGCCACATCCGCCCATTCTCGCCCCCGCCTACGTCCCCCACCCCGGGGAGCTCAAAGAAAAGCCCAGAGCATCCCACTCAGCCCGCGACGCTGGGGTTGTGTTCACCTCCGGCGGCTCCAACTCGCTGCGGCTTCTCAGGCTTCTCCTCTCCCGCCTTCCCGTCCGCCATCTTCCCTGCCGCGGCCTCCCTGCAGCCACGCCACGGACGTCACGGCCCCGCCCAGTAACCACTGAGTTGAGGAGATGGCGGGCGAGGTGGCAGCCTAGAGCGGCCCCGAAGAGTAAAAAGGCCTTTCGGAAACGGAAGTGGATGTGACATCATTAACGAGACCCCACGGAAGGAAGGGCGGGGAAGGCAGAGTGGGTTCTATGAGAACTGGTTAGGGGCTTTTACTGGAGGTTGATTAGATTTTCATGATCCAGTGGCGGATCCAGAGAAGTGAGGGGAGGTGGGATCATCACTCTGGAAACGGTGGAATCGTGAAAGGTTTCTACAGACTGGAGTGTGGTTGCCGCTGAAGCTAGCAGGCTCTTTCATTTTGGTCTTGCTGAATCGCTTGTGCCTCCCCCCCCCCCAAAAAAAAAGTAGGGCTGTATTATTTTTCCAATTTAAGAGAGAAATTAGCGTTTATTGAGCGCCCTCTTGTGTTAGACTCTGTTTCGTTTAATCCCCACCATAGTCCAATACGGAATTATCCTCTTTTATTTAACTGTGAGAGTTGAGGCCTGAGAGTAATTTGTCCACGATCACGTAGCCAAGTGGTAAAACTACTGTTTTTCTAAAGGCCGCAATTTCTGTATCAAGTTAGGAGAAGTTATTTTATTAAGCGAAGACTTCAGTAATTTCTGCCTTACTTAGAAATCTTATGTGGATCCCCAGGGTTTGCAAAATGAAGTCCAAGTTATATTGCGACCCAGCCTAGTTTTTCAGCCTCATCTTCCTTTTTTCTCTATATTTATACTTCTCTCTTGCCACACAGAGTTGATTCCTTGCCTAGGGAACTGGAGTTTCTGGGTTTGCCTTACAATATACAGTATTACAGAAATTGGTCTTAAGGAATCAGAACTTGGGTTTGAATGCCCTGATCTACCCTTTACTGGCTGAGTAAATCTTGAGGGTTTCTTAACTGTCCACAGACCTATGTTTCCTTCTCTATAAAATAGAAATTTTAATAATAGTACCTCCTCAAGGGCAATCATGGGGGTCAAATGAGATAATTTCTATATACCATTCTTTGGTCACTTTATACTTCCCTCAGTATGTGTTTAAAAAACTTGTCTGCCTAGGTGGCTCAATGGTTTTTGACAAAGGCTTTTCCCCCCAACAGAGACCATTTAAAGATTTTTTTTTCTTCACTGCACTTTGCACTATGCATTTCATATTAAAGGTGGATAGATAACTCCTCAGGGCCCAAGTCTGGAGAATGGAGAAAGAATCAAAGTATGTTTCCCATGACAGAAGCAGGGGGGGTTTGATGGTGATGTGTTGCTTTGATGATTCGATGTTCCTGTTGTACCATTTATGACAGTGTACGTAAATGTGCCCAGCAAAATATGTATATATTTTTAAAAGATTTTATTGGGAAATTGGGGGAGGGGAACAGTGTTAGGGAATTGGGGAAGGGGAACAGACAAGTTGCTGTCCTTTTGTTCTTCAGTCTAGTTGGGGAGGATGTTGCTTCACTGGCCCATGTTGGTATTATCATTGCGCTCTTCCCCGGTGAGGCAGATCGGTCGCTGGCCATTGGACAGCCGCTCACAGTGGCTCACGGCAGCTCATGAAAGTTCAGACCCGCTGCTGGCCAGCCCCACTGCAGCCTATGCTGTTGCCGGCAACTCACAGCAGCCGAGCTCCAGGCTGAGCTGTTCACCATCTTAGCTGTAGAGGGCGCAGCGTCACTGGCCCTCATGTGAGATCCAAACTGGAGCCCTGTTGCTCAGAGCTGGCGTCCCAAGCCAACTCCTAACCAACGTGCCCCTTGGCCAGCCCTCAGCAAAATATTTTACATAGAGCAGGTAATTATTTTATATTTGTTTTATTTTTCCCAGATGTGATCTTTACAAATTAATCACTGAGACTCACTTTTATCATTTATTTATTAAAGAGACATACACATGAGATTTTTATGTGAAATTTTGTATGTATTTACTTATAAATGTCTGTATTCTTAAATGAGGAAAATTAAGTTCAGAGAGGGTCATATACGGCTATCTAGGAGCAGATTTAGTTCCATATGCCACAATGTAGAAGTTAAGGATAGAAGATAATAATCTATTCACCTGTCAGTTCCATGAAATCACATCTTACTTACCATTGTTTCCCCAGAATCTAGATTATACTAGTTTCAGTAAATATTCATTGAAGAAATCAATGCAAGTTTCAGTAACCCCCAACAATGGGTTAGGGAATGAAAAGGCAGTATACTGCAAGGCAAAGAGCAGTAGCATTCCCTTAGAACTGAATATAAATTCTAACTCTGCCATTTGCTAATCCTGTGCATTTGAACTGATAAAGCAATCTTACTGATCATGTTTTAACTATAAAAATGTAATTATACTTATAGTGTTCCTGAGAGGATTAAGTGAGATAATACAGGTAAAATTTGTAACGTAGTGCTTGGTTCATCGTTGGTGGTTGCTTAATGGTAGCTATTGTTTATAATCTCTAAAGAGCTATTCTAGTAATGGTTTAAACAGCTGGAAATAGCAGGTAATATGGACAGTTATTTTAATTTGAATGTGTAATTTGTGAGGTGACAGCTATAATAGACAACATTTATTCATGCTTACTATATGACAAGCATAGTTTGCAAGTTTAACATGAAATCAAGTACAGTAAATCAGCACAACCTTATGAATTAAGTGCTACTATTTCTCTAATTTTTATGGAGGATGATACTGGGATGCTGAAAAGGTAAGAGGTGGAGCTGAACTTGGAATTCAGGCAGAGAGCTACAAACTCAGAAAGGAAAAGTAATCATAGTTTCACTAACCTTGAGCAGGTTCTTAATGCAGCCTTATAATCCTATTGTATTTCCCGGTACCACTCTCAAATTTCAGTGTATATCAGAACCACTTGAAAGGCCTTTTAAAACACAGTTAAAACTCTGGTACCACAGACAATTTTTGATTCAGTAGCCTTAGTGGGTAGGAGCCCCTAAATTTGTATTTCTAATTAGTTCCCAAACGATGCTGCTGCTGCTCTGGGGATCACACTTTGAGAACACTAGCCCTAATTCATTGACTTTTCTAGACTATTTCATACTTTCTCTGCTATCTGCCCCCTCAACTGATGACTTTGCTTATTTTCACTGAGAAAATAATAGAAATCAAAACAGAACTTCTGTATATTCTCACCGTAATCTGTGGTGTGGCACCTGCATTTGTACTTACACTTTCTGTCTTGTGTTACTTATGTAGTAGATCCCATCCTTTGCTTACACAGTCATCACTCCTCTCACTCCCCTGTTTCATCAGATTTGCTCCCCTACTACTGGGCCATTCCCAACAGCATACATACATGGTTTTATATCTTCCATTTTTACAAAATAAATAATAACAACATACAAAAAAGACTCTTCTCTTGATCTCATATCTCCCTCTAGCTCCTCATTCATTACTTTTTCCCTTCATATAGAAACACTTTGAAAGGATTGTTTATACTCACTGTCTCCAATATCTCTGGTATTTGGTAACTACTCTGCTACCATCTGGTTTAACCCACTATTATCTTTCACCTTTGTTATTTGCAACAGCCTTTTTTTTTTTTTTGTGGAGGGCAGTGTCACCGGACCTCATATGTGGGATCCGAACCGGGGCCCTCTGGTGTCCCAAGCCAGTTCTTAACCATCGCGCCACTCGGCCGGCCCTGCAACAGCCTTTTAACTGGTTCCTCTCATAATCTAGTCTCCACAGCAGCCAAAGTGATCCTTTTAAAAGGAATCCGATTCATTCTCTCAACAAAATTTTAAGTGCTTGTTATGTTCCAGGCACTGTCCAGGCCTTGGGGACACAGCAGTGAATAAGACCAAAAAAATCCCTGCCCTCATGGAATTTACAATCTAGTTATCCTATTAAATCATCAGGAACATGTCACTTTGCTCAAGACCATCCGATCTTCCCATCTCATTCAGAGAAAAAATCAAAGTTCTTACAACGGTCTTAAAAGCCTTACATGATAGACCTCTAGCTACCACTCTGACCTCATCCTCAGCTCTCTTCCTACTTGGCATCAGTCACACTAACATCTTATACTTTGTACTAACTTGTACTTTGAACCCTATCTCAGGGCCTTTGCATTCATTGGTCCCTTTACTTGGAACTTCCTTCCCTCATCTCTCCATAGCTTGCTTGCTCTTACTTCAGGTCCCTGTTCAAATATCAAATCTCATTAGTCTTTGTGCAAATTAGAAAAGCAGTGCTCTCATTAAATGCAATTTTTTAAAGCTCATTGTTCAAAGGCAGACAATGCCTTTGTATGAAAAAAATTATGCTTCTTCCTTCTAGCCAACATGGCCCTGTTCCTGAGTGCCAGAGTGCATGGCTTGGTGAGGGTGGTTTTATGCAGTCAACAACCTGCTTAGAATACATTCCCCAACCACCTTTTATAAAATAGTAATGCCTCTCCATTCCAGCATTCCCCTTTCTCCCTTAATCTTCATATCACTTATTAACTATATGAGATTTTACACATATGTCTTTTCTCTGCCTAGAATTTAATATCCATGAAGCCTGAGAATACTTTGTTCACTGCTATATCACCAACTAAAACACTTCTGGGCATATACCAGGTTCTCAGTAAATATTTGCTGAATGAATGAATGAGACAATGTGGAAGATAAACTGCTAGACTTTGAAAAAGAAAACAATTTTTGTGACATGGAAATCAAGGGAGAAGTATTTTAAGGAGGGAAGTGTTCAGTAGATATGCCATGGAAATGGCCACTGAATCTGGCTGGAAATGATATAAGCACAAAACAGATACCAGTGGTATCAAGCAGTACTCTAGAGCTAGCTGCACTGTTCAGCGGCAGCCACTAGCTACATGGACCTAATAAGCACTGTAAATGTGGTTGGTGCATCTGGAGAACTGACTTTTAATGTTAATCTTTTAAAAACTGAAGCAATTAGCTTCATAATAAACACAACTCTGTTGTTTTGGTAGGACTGCATTTTACTTTAACCATTGAAAATTTAGCATTCATATTAAGATGTGCTGTAACCACTAAAATACCAGATTTTGAAGGCTTAGTATGAAAAAATGAATACGAATGTAAAATTTCATTAGCTTTTATACTGCCAACATAAGAATTTCCAACCCTGGATAGAATTTTCATAAAAATGTATTTGAGTCAAATAGAAAATACACCTGGAAGCAAGATCTCAACAAAGTGAGAAAATTGTTTCTGGAGAATGACATTTTGTAGCTTATTTTATGAATTTGAAATTAAGGAGGGAACGTTAAGAGAGGTTACATGAAGGTGGGAGAAAGCAAGGTGGGTATTGGATTACGGGATAGTTAACAAGATTATGTGCTCCCTTGATGGTGGTTACTTTGAAAAAGAGGCATTTCAAAGGTGTGTTAACCTAGATGCAGATACAATGGACTGGGCTTGCTTAAGGCAATGATGAATCTTTTACTAAAGAACTTATATACCTGGGTCATTACCACCCACCATGACCTGCCCAGTTAGGAGTTTATGATCAGATCACCCTGTGAGGGTACTTTCCCTAGAACCCCTCCTTCATCCACAATTACTGATTACAAATTGAAATAATAGTGCGGGCACATGGGTAAGTAAAAGATACTAAGATTAATTTTACCTGTTCACTTATTTTTAATGTGGCTGCTGGGAATTTTAAAAGTACATATGTGGTTTGCATTATATTTCTATTTAACAGTAATGGTGTAGAGGAAATGGAAACAGCGCATTTTAAATAGTTGCTTGAAGAATCTGGCTTAGAGATAAAAAGTTAAACTGGGTAATATGGTAGGGATAATAGTAGCAAGTAGAGACTTTTAAAATTGTTTTAATTATTAAAAGCCAAGGAGTTGGTAGCATGTTTGAAAAGAGCAAAAGGAGGTAACTAGAAATGGCATTTCATGAAAACATGTCTCTAATAGGTAAGAAAGGAAGACAGAACATAGCCAACAAAAGTTGCCTTCAGAGGAAGAATACTGTAGAATCAACTATTGGGTGTTAGTGATAGAAAAGCCATTGCTTCCTACTTCGTGTGTGGGAATCAGACCATCTAGTTTGGAGAAATTGAAGCAGCATCTGAGATTCTGCTATGTTGCAATTTCTAAAAAATTAAAATCAGTATGAGTTCAAAGTGGATGAGCTTGTTATTGGGATTTAGCTACATAAGAGAAGCGGTCTTAGAAAAGTTACTGCTTGTCTATTTGAAAGGCAAATGTTTTTTTTTTTTAATTCTAGAGTTGTATTACTACCTTAGCATATTGTTATACAGAAATAAGAATGTACTCCTTAAAGGGACACAATAACTTGGCATATACTAGTATTACACATTCCAATGACATTCCATTCCATTTTGAATGTATAGTCTGAATTGGTTAATATTTACTTAACACTTATGTGCCAGACATCATATTAAATGTTTTATTATGAGTCAAGGACTATTTCAGATCTCCTTGAAATTAACAAATTTCAAGAGATTAACAAAATTCAAGTTTAAGCAATGTAACAAATTTCAAGAGATTAAGCCAGGAAGGGTGGAGCTGGAACCCAGGGAGCAAGGCTGGGAGTTGGGAGACCTCCGCCCTAGGAACATTGTTTGCCTCACTCTAGTGAGGGTCCTTCCAGGCAATCTTACCTCTTGTTCTTTAGCCACTATGCTGTGTTATCTTCAGTGTGTCTCAAGTGGTTCAAGTATTAGCACCTTGCCACTTTAGTTGGGTGTTAACAGTTGAAATTTATTCATATCACACTAAGTTTATACACCACTTCCTCAAGGACTTTCCCTGATACCAAAAGTTTGGGTTAGGCATCTCTTGTTTTTTCATTTCATTTTATATTGCCTTATTATAGAGGGCATAATTTGTAGGTTAAAAACTGGGACTTTAAAGTCAGACAAGTCTTTTGAATTTTGAGATATTTTAGGGTTGAGTAATTTTGAGTAAATTTTCCTTTCCTGTAAAAAAGGTATTAATGATAGTACTTTTAACCTAGTTGTTTAAACAATTCATGTAAACTGCATTCTGTTTGGCACAAGTATTTAGTATTTGGTAAAAGTTAGTTCCTGCTCTAAGAAATGTATTGGTGGGCTGGTCGAGTGGCTCGTTGGTTAAGAGTTGGCTTGGGAGCGTGAGTTCTGAGCAGCAGTGCTGCTGGTTTGGATCCCACATGAGTTGCCGGCAACAGTATAGGCTGCAGTGGGGCTGCAGTGGCCAGTGACCTATCTGCCTCAGCGAGGAAGAGCGCAATGATCACAATACCAACGTGGCCCAGTGAAGCGACGTCCTCCACTAGACTGAAGAACAAAAGGAAAAGCAACTTGTCTGTTCCCCAACTCCCCAATAAAATCTTAAAAAACAAAAATGTATTGGTTAGCATATTTTATGCTAATTTCCAATTCAGAAACTAGGTAGAAATATTAGATAGTCGGAAAAGTCATGATGCATTTTTGCAATGAAAAACATAGAAGAAATACGTCATGACTTTTCTGACAATCCAATATTTGGCCACAGATCTCTATTTCCCATTAAGACAGGTTATTTAGTGTAACAATTAGGCAGTTAGGAATTCCCTGGTAGAATGAACAAAAGAAAAACATATCTCCAAGGCCTCTGCCCTCAGCCCTGACCCCAAAAGCACAGCCTTGAGACAATTTACTCCTACCAGACCAGGGATATCAATTACACCGAGGCAACTAAAACTATCTGAAAAAGCCTCCTCCAGGCTGAAACGGCCAAAATAAATCTAACCTGTTCAAGCAGGTGCCAGCTTTCTCCTCAGATAGGCTAGTAAAAGCATATAAACAGAAGCCTTCCCCCCTAGTTGGGGGGCATTCCAACTTTTCGGGTGCCCCTCTCTTTTAGAGAGCTGTATCTTTTTGCTCTAATAAACTGTTCTTTTCTGCAAACTTTACATCTCTGGTCTGTATCTTCATTCTTAGGTGCTGCGAGACCACGATCCTGGCCACTCAAAAACAACATCCTGCATCACCATGTTTTCAAAAATTTTAATGGTGCAGGCAATCTACAATGAATATGGTTCCTAAAAGTTCATTTCTTAGGAAATAAGTACATATTTTCTCAAATATATTAGGACTCATTAGGTAGCAAGTGGCAGAAACCCGAACTCGTTTAGGCAAAGGGGAATTTATTAGCGGGATACTGCATGAGGTTTGTATAACCAATAAATGCTATCTATAGCTAGACCTCAGAGACAACTAGAAGCAGGGATTTGAACAGCTCCAGAAATTGGTCTTATTTCTGTAGGTAAGCTTCACTCTCCTACTGTAGTCTGGCTCCTTCATAAAAGACATGGCCACTATCAATTCCAGAGCTACTTGTCAAAGTCTACCATCAGAAAGGAACTAACACAGGTTATCTTCATTCTCAAGCCCAAAATTCCTGGAAAAGGGTTCTGACTGCCCTATCTTAAAGTCAGATGCCCATCTCTAAATTTGTGTGAGGTGTCTCCTTTTGGATAATCAGCTGTGGCCAAGGGAGCAAGGTCTGTAAAAATATGGCAGCTTCCATTCAAATCATGACTGGAGAAACGGAGCTATTTCCTAGAAAAGGAAAACCATCTATACTGTAATTGGGAAGTGCCATATGTAACACTCATCAAATAAACCCTTTTTTTTCCAAGAGGACAAGAAATGAGTTTTATCCCCCCACACCCATTTTTCATTATAAGCCAAATCCCATGACATGCCAAGGGATTATCTTAATATTTTGTTTAATAAAGATTCTGTTAAGCAATATACTTGAGTGCCTACGAAATCCCCAGCACTGTATCAAATGTTACTTTAATAAGTGAACCACCACCTGAAGTTTAGAAATCTTTATATCAATTTTTGATGAAAGGATAGTTGTTGACATGGCTAAAAGAACATTTAAGAAGGAAAATGGAATCTAAGACTCCCAAGTATTCATAAAAATGCCACACCAATGATACAACAGTTTTACTGGGCTCAACAAACTTGGACAACATTTACTTTCTAAGATTAAGTTTCTTTTTATAATAAACAAAATATATTTCCAAAGTTTTGCAGATGTTAATTGGGGAAAGATAAAATACTTCATTCATTTAGTTTGGAAAGACAACCTTTAAAAGAAAGAGCAAGTGAATTCCACTCAGGAAGAAAGGGACTAATAGAACTGTATTTCCAATCCATTTAGTTTTTAAGCGATCAAATATTCTCATTCAGGTCACTTTTTCTGTGTGCGTATATTTAGAGAGCCTTTTGGAAATGAATTAAAAGTCTTTAACTTCTTCACTCTGTTGACAAACTCTTGAGAATACTGAGAAATCTCCAGATAACCAGTATGTTTTCTCTTAGGAACAAATTTCAAGGCCTCTTCCCAACTACCAGTGTTTTTCAGACATAACAAAATACGTATCATTTGATCTAAGGTGAGATTTTTTGTACCAGCGTCCCACTGTAAATATTTATCTAATGGAAGGCATTCTGTTGCCAGATTCAGCCGTTTTGCCTTGGCTAGGGATGCGCCTGGCTGCAGATTCTTATCAACAAAAGATCCCACTATATAAATTTTGTCATGCTTGAAAGTAGTCATAACATTAGGAGAATCTGCAGTTAAATATATAATACTGTCCTTTGGAAATAAATCTATGTGAGACTTTTCTGTTGCTGTTAAAAGCAATTTGTTCCATTTTTCTCCATAACGTTTAATTAACTCTCTATAAAAAGGGCCATCTATTTTAAGATTGCAGAAATAAATATGGAAAGGATCAACATCCCTTCTGTTCCATCCTTCACTTTCTAAGAGCTGGGAAACAGTACTCTGCAGTTCTTGTGGTTTCATACAATTATCATAAGCCATGTCAAAAACCAAAGGTTGTCCAAACTGCATGGCCTGGGCACCCCTCCAGCCCATTGCTATGTCCATATTCCTATCCCAAAGTCGTAGAAACATAAAGTCTTGCTGTTTATCTTCCTTAGTGGTTTCTAGCAGCTGGTCTTTTTTTGCTTTTTCCTTTGCTGCTGCTTTTATTTCCTTTTTTATTTGCTTAGCTTTTTTCATTTTTTCCTTAACATATAAATATTTTAAATATTTTTTTTTCGACGATTTAGAAGCACATTCCATAATGGTTTTGAGCTCTTCTTCACTGATGTGTTCTGGTACTTCTCTGCCAAGCAATCTCCACATCTCAATTAACTCCCTGGTGGCAGCTACAGGATCTTCATCCTTGGTACTTGAGACTGTTGAAACACTTTCTTGCACACTAGATTTCATTGTAATTTTCCACCCATCCAATTCCAGCTGTTTAGGAGGTGATGTACTCTCCTTATTAGGACAGGACACAGCAGGTATTTTGGAAGACATGTATCTCGGCAGAATTGTTGAATATAAAACCCGTCTCTTCCTGTTAAGGGTAAATGGTACCAAAACTCTGGTAAAAGGTCTTACAAAGGTGATACTAACACTCATTTTGATGAAAACAGGCATGTAAGAAAACCCCTATAAAAGAAAAATGTAATAAAAAGTTAGATAAAGATTTTAAAAACCTCTCAACTGTGCAAGTACAAATTTGAGATATCAAAATGTAATCGATTTCTGAAACACAAAGTGTAATCTTAATACAACTTCATTTGCTGCATCATTAATTTTTCCTAGACTTCTGTGGCCTAGAGACTATAATGACTCACTAGGCAAAAAGTTTAAAACTTATTTGGGTTCTTATTTTAGACATGAATTTCACTATTGCTTTAGGCAATAGGATATCTTGAAGATCCGTTTTAGATTTGAATCAAGGGGCCCAGAAAATCAATGATACTAGATAACAAAGTTACATACCATGATGTGGCTAAGGTCATGAGGCTGTATTCTTCTCCATTCTACACTATCCCAGATACAGACCCAAACATAAGATCCTTAATGTAAGCAATACATGAATACAAAGGGCTGAAAAGTTACAGAATATGGCAACTAGTAAAAAGCACTTAGGAGCTGCTATACCAATGCCTTTATATGTTTTCAAAACAGAAATACAGAGAGATCTACTGATTTTAAAACAAAACACAATTAAAAAAACCTTCTTTCTCCAGTTCAGACTTTATTTTGTAGCAAATAATGTTACTGCTAAACAAAATGTCGAATATATGTATATTCCACAATTTTATCCTAAAGGTCCGGATGTCCACAAACCAGATGCTTAAAGATGTGAAACTAGTGCTGGATTTGAAGGAAAAAAAGAAATTCAACTTTTCACAAAATGCAGCTAAAATATTTGAAAAAAACAAATTGCTTCTTCCCTTTGCTTCTTTTAATGACTCTGCATGCTTCTAGGTCTCCTGCCTCTCTGACCTGTGCACTGATGCTTAGATTTGCTCCCACTCTTTTGAAAGGCAGATGTGCCTTGGAGTTCTGCTCTGAACCCTTTTTTCAACCTAAACGTTTCCCCTGTGAGGTTGGATTTACCTCAGTAGCTTCAATCACCATGAACCAGAAGACCCCTTGAATACAACTATCAAAATAATCTCTCTCCCTTCCCTTCCTAATCTACTTCTCCCTCTGAGTTGTTTCAGGGAGAGACACTGCTATCCATCCATGTGCTGAAACCAGAGGAGTCATTTCATTATTGTCCTCTCTCACACCCACCATACCTAATCCATTTGTTATATTCACTTTACTTTCTAAATACTTCTTGAATCCATTCACTTCTCTTCAACCCCATTTTCTTATTTGCATGTCCTAGCCTCTAGATTTGCTTTCCCTTATCTCTAAGGGAGATGACATTTGGAGGTAGGGCAAATCTGATAATGCACTGGTATCATCCCCAATGTGTATTTTTCTAAGCCCACTGCTGCCAGGTTAAAGTCTAATCTTATAAATGTGGCTTATAAAGTTTTTCACAAAATCACCCTTTGCTAACCTCTTCAGTCACACCTGTAGCTATTTTTTTCACCTCAAACTTTAGATCTAGTATTCCTCCTATTGGTTCTTACAGCACCCTGTATCTCTCTATCATAGTACTTGTAACACTGCATTCTAATTGTCTAGTTACTTTTTTGCCACACTAGGTGGTAAACTCTATCAGAACAAGGACTATGTTTATATTAACACTGAACCCAGTGCTTGGCCGTATATGGCTCTCAGTAATCACCCAAGTATTTTTCGAATAAATACCCTGGGTCAATTTAAAACATGTTCACACACCCTTTAAAGAAAAAAAATACTTTACTTTGGATTTCCTGGAATGTTTAACCAGGAGTCCTCAGTCCCATTATGAGAACCACTGATTTCAGGACGAAAGTTTTCTCTCTGTGACTGGTCAAGATTTTTAGGGTAGCATAGAAATGAAAACCCAAAATGTAAAAAAGCGAATAAGGATATATTTTAGGGAACACTGCTCTTGTTCCAGGTATTGTACTACTTATAGTTGCCGTAAGTCACTGGGCTTCCTCTTACGAGGGCCTTCTTAACGCACATGCTCCACTAAGTCTCTTAGAAGTCTTCCTTCTCTTCCCACCTCAACACACACACTGGGAGACAAGAAACGCCCATACCAGGATTGCAGAGACAGTGGCTCCCTCGGGTGCAAACCGCAGGGACCCCGAGAAGACGCAGGACACTGCTGTGAAATGCAGCCCAGAGATCGGTGCCACGCCTGACGCACCGCTCGCCTATCCGTCAACACGGTAACGGTCACTGACCGGAGACCCGCAGCCGGAAATCCCGCCCTCTCCTCCCGTCGCTGTCATATGACGTCACAACACAGGCGAAAGCTTTATGGCCTGGAAAGCAGCACTGTTGGGCAGCAGGCTGGTTGCCCTACCCTGGGCAGTTGCCAACTGCCCATCAATCCAGATGGGCTGTCTAGCTGGGGTTTTTTTTGTTTTGTTTTTTTCTGTTCTCCCATTATTTAAAGCTCTTTGTAGTCCTCTTAACTTACACTCACTCTGCTTGGTCCCTTTATTTATAAGCATTTACATAGTACTAAAATAAAATGTTTTCACAAATCTCACTCAGCTTTAAACTCCTGGATGCTAGGACTTTAACTTATTAAACTTTTGACCAGTTTATCACCAGTACCTGGTACAATGCTTGGAGCTTGACAGGCAGTACTGAATATTTCTCACTCCCGTTAGCTCATTTGGAAAATTTAATGTGAAAGTGAAGTTAAAGCACGTACTGCAAATTTGTGGCCTTTGGGACAAAATACAGTGTAGGTGTTTTGTTTAGCCAGCACAATATTTTAAAGTGTTTTGGTTTAAAAATCGCCCTTCTAGTTGCTAGATCAGATGCTGCTGGATTCATTAATCGCTTAATAAAGCCAATTAGATCTTAAAAAAAAAAGTGTTTGATTTAGTTGTGTGGATGAAAAAGGGGCCACAGATTAAACCTAACAATCTCAGGAGACTGAAAATAACCACATAAGATGGCCTGAACATAAAAACTCCTAAAAACTCCTAAATAAAAGCGAGTCATGGCGAGTAGTCACATCCTTGGCCTGTAGCTTCCTTGACAAAGGTCAATCTTTACCTTAAGTGAGCCTATTTTTTGTCTTTTTGCATCTAAGATAACATACATTTGGACTGTCCCTTTTTATGGACACCCACCCCCCAAGGGGTGCACAACCCAATACACAAGAACAGGAATCTACAAAATCCCTCACTGTTACCTTGTTCCCCAAATACTATCTCTATGTGCTGTAAAATGCTGTTAACTATCTTGTACCCACCAATGTAATAGAAGTGTGTGATTGTCACCTCGAGGGGTAAAAAGTATAACTATTGCACTGTGTTGTACAGCTGAAACTAATTCTAAAAAATGTGTATTTCACAATAAAAATAATTTAAAAAAAAGTGTGTCTCTTCAGTTTACTTTTTATCCAATCCCAGAGATTTCCCCACTTTGCTTTCTCCCACTCCCTTAATCTACAACCAATGGATTTCATGTAACCCTTCTCCTTTGATTCTAATGTATAAAATAAATTGCAAAATGGCCATTTTCCGGAGCATTTTCTCAACCCATTGAGACTTCATTTCCTGGCGATTGTCGTCAGTTTGGCTCAAATAAACTGTTATAAGCTTTTTCTTAGGCTAGAATTTTTTTTGTTGACTGTTGTCATTATTAAAACATACAGCACAACATCATTCATTGGGGAAAGGATATTCTATTCAAGGAATGGTGCTGAACAAGTTAGACCCTTAACCTAAAACCATATAGAAAAATTAACTCAAAATGGATCAAAAACTTGAATGTAAGAATGACAACTATAGGGCCAGCTAAGTGGCTCAGATGGTTAAGAGCGCGAGCTCTAAGCAACAGGGTTGCCGGTTCGATTCCCACATGGGCCAGTGATGCTGCGCCCAAGCTGAGCCGCCGCTGAGCTGCCAATAGGTGGCAGGATGGCTCAGCTGGTGAGAGCACGTGCTCCTAACAACAAGGTTGCTGGTTCGACTCCCACTTGGGATGGTGGGCTGCACCCACCCTCAACTAAGATTGAACATGGCACCTTGAGCTGAGTGGCTGCAAGCTGCCGATGGGCTGCCAGATGGCTACTGGACTTGGAGCTGAGCTAGCTGCGCCCTCCACAACGAAGATTGAAGGACAACAACTTGGCTGTTTTCCTTCCCCAATTCCTCAACATTGTTCCCCTTCTCCAATTCCCCAATAAAATCTTAAAAAAAGAATGATAACTATAAAACTCTTAGAAGGAAACATAGGGGGAAATGTCATGACATTGGATTTGGCAACAATTTCTTAGATATGACCCCAAAAGCACAGTTAACAAAAGAAAAAATAGACATTTTGGATTTCACACAAACTGAAAACTTTGTACACCAAAGGACAATATCAACAGAATAAAAAGGGAACTACAAATCATATATCTGATAAGGAATTAATATCCTGAATAAATAAAGAACTCCAAATCAACAACAAAAAAAATCAAACAACCCAATTCAAAAGTGGGCAAAGAACTTGAGTAGACATTTCTCCAAAAAAAAATAAAAATCCAAATGGCCAATAAGCACATGAAAAGATGTTCAACATCAGTAATTATTAGAGAAGTGCAAATCAAACCTATAATGACATACCCCCTTATACTCGTTCATCCCTATTGTGGACAAAAAAGTGGTTCTGTAATAAAACTGGCAAGTACAGTGATGAAAAGTAACCTCATAGGATGATCTGATCATAAATTCCTAACTGGGCAGGTCTTTGTGGGTAGTCATGACCCAGACATATGACATTTTTAGTAAAAAGCTTATCTTTGCCTTAAGGAAGCCCTGTCCATTGTTCTTAAGTATCTAGGTTAATACACCTTTGAAATGCCAGAGTAATCTTTTTCAGACCTCTCAGAATTGTAACCATCCTCAAGGGAACACATAATCTTGTTAACTAGCCTGCAATCCAATCCCCACCTGGCTTTCTCCCACCTTCATGTAACCTTTTACATTCCCTCCTTAATTCCAAATGCATAAAAAACTGCAAACTATCAATCATTCTAGGAGGCATTTTTCTTAGTCTAGTGAGATCTTGCTTCCAGGAATATCCTCTGTTTGGCTCAAATAAATGCTAATAAACTCATCAAAATTTTCTACAAATTTGGATGTTCTTATGTCAATGCTATTATTAAAAAGACAATAATAAATATTGTCTGAAGATGTGAGGATGAGGAGAAATTGGAACCCTTGTGCATTGCTTGTGGTAATGTAAAATGGTGAAGTTGCTATGGAAAACAATTTAGTGATTTCTCAAAAAGCTAAACATAGACTTACCTTATGATCCAGCAATTCCACTCCTAGGTTATGCTAAAGGAATTGAAAGCAGGGACACAGATACTCATAATCCAATGTTCATTTTAGCTTTATTGACAATAGCCAAAATGTGGAAGCAGTGGACACATCTATCAATAGATTAATGGGTAAACAAAAAGTGGTATGTACTGTTAAACAAACAAAATTCAGCCAAGTAAAATTTGAAGATCTAATTGGCTTTAACTAAAAGATTGATGAATTGGGCAACATCCCATCAAGCAACTAGAAGTGCTTTTGGAGTTGTACAAAATGAAAGGTTTTTATAGGTAGAAAGAGGGTGGGACTAACAAGTTAAAAGTGGATTATTTTAGGCAAGCTCACTTTCCTTTAGTGCAGCGGTTCTTAACCTGTGGGTCGTGACCCCTTTGGGGGTTGAACGACCCTTTCACAGGGGTTGCCTAAGACCATCGGAAAACAAAAAGATATTTACATTATGATTCATAACAGTAGCAAAATTACAGTTATAGAGTAGCAACAAAAATAATTTTATGGCTGGGGGTCACAACATGAGGAACTGTATTAAGGGGTTGTGGCATTCGGAAGGTTGAGAACCGCTGCTTTAGAGGAAGGCAGGGGGCCTAATAAGGAAGGTTTTTATAGGAAGCACTGTAGGGCAAGGGAGCTATTAACAAAAGAAAAATAAAGCATTATTTTTGGGACAGGGTACCTTTTCTTTGGGAGAAGAGATCGTTGGGGTCATAAAACATGGGTTCAGTCAACAAAACCCTTTTTTTGCTTTCCTTAGAGGAGGAACTAGGCCAGAAGATAATCAATCATAAATATCACCTCACATGAGGTAGACTTAACTTTATTACCACCCTGGCCTTTCTAATAGTGCTTCACAAAGTATGGTGTCCAGACCTGCAGCATTAGCATCATTTGGGAATTAGTTAGAAATGCAAATTTTGGAGCCCCACCTTCTAATTCTACAGAATCAGAAACTCTGGCAGGGATGCCCAGCAATCTTTGTCTTAACAAGATCTCTAGGTTATCCTGATGCACTCTATATTAGAGAACCAGTCTTTGAAGAAAAGTTGAAAAGCAAGGGAGGGAATTTCCAGTTAAAGAGAGACTTTCCATAGCAAATTTTCTAACAATGTGTTCTTTTTTGTTGAGATGTGTTTAGTCTAGTATTGGGAAGTGACACGCACATATTAGTGT